>NC_000068.7:70477833-70702833 GCF_000001635.26 Mus musculus
TTGGTTTCTAAAAGTTTGGGCAAACATGTACTGGATGCATGGGTAGGCACAGAGTAGTCACTTTCCTGGTAAAAATGGCTAAGACAAGATTTGCCATTTCCTGTTTAGGTTTCTGTGCTGCTCTAGAATTTAGTGTGTTGTGTGCTTTATAAATTTGATAACCTGCTGCACAAAGACTAAAGCAAATTCCTTGCTATTGTACAGTTGTTAATATTCTTGTCGGAGGAGCTAGGTTTTCTCAGGGCCTTCTCCTAGGTGAGATATTTAGAGTTAAATAGAGAAGTTGGTGGCTCTTACATAGAGTGGTCTGTACTAGGGTTACACGGAAAAAGGTAACCCTCACTCACACTTGCTGCATTCCAGTCTGGCCATCCACTACTTGTTTGCTAACAAGCCCGTTTTCACACGAACCAGCTATAAATGGGCCAGGAAGTTTTCATTCTTCTTGGAGCCTGGAATTTTCTTTTGAATCACCCAGCCAGCCAGATTTTCTCAGGGAAGAACTGGAAATGCTTGCTCATAGCCTAGAAATGTAGGAGAATTATATAGGTGTCTCACCTTTCTGTAACTTTTAAAAGTTTGTAGTCTTTTTTTTTTCAAGTGTCTCAACTCATTTGTATTATAATATTTGGAGCAAGCAACTAAACTCGCATTTGGAATCAGCAAAATTCAAAATGGAATTTAAATTGTGTTACTGTCTTAACGAAAAATGCAGTGAATGATCTTCTCGTGATAGAATTGTGTGTATGTATTTATGATACTTCATAGCCTACAAGCTTGCCATTAATTTTTGCTTGAAGCCAAACTAAAAGGCAAATCTTCAAAAGCTATTGTGGGTTGTTCTAGAAAGTTATGTAAACAAAACACAAACATCAACATAATTGAAGTGAGAATAACTTTTCATAATCCCAAGAAATAGTTGTATTGTGTCCTGTGAGGCGAGACAGCAAATGTATGTTACATTTCTTGGCAAAGCAAGCCTCAGAGCCACTTGCCCTCATTAGAGGTTTTGAACTCTTTCATAAGCTCGAATGCCAAGCATCCTGGTCCATCACTTCAGAAAAGAGAGCTAACAGAGCTGCAAGGCAGTGCAGTTGGCACACACCTGAACATGCACTCTTACCCTAAATCTACGTAATTCCTCAGGAAGAGCGTCTTGATTTAGACCTAGTATACTTTATGTGGATATGTAGAAAAGTTGCCTGACGCTTCCAGTCACTCCTGAGCCATGGCCTGGGATCAACCTCGGTTTCTTGACAGGTGATGGGGACTTTGGACTCAGGACATTTGAACTGCTTCTGTCATGTGAGAATAGCTTTGATTCTTTGTTTAAATCAAAGTTTCAAAATTGACACTTTCTCTTTTTTTTTCCTCTCTTCCTTCCTTTCTTTCTTTTTTTTAAACACACCTGTGATTACCAACAGGTACAATCCTCTAGAAGAGACCAGGGGAAAATAAAACGTTTTCACGGAGAAAAAAAAATATATATATAGGAGATTGAAAATTAAACAGGGGTAGTGAAGGAATAGTCTTAGAACTTTGTAGTTAAGAGAACACCTTAATCAAATATGTGGAGTTTACCAAAATAAGGAATATATCCACCTAGAGGACAAAATTAACTTTCTTAGAACTATTCAATTGAGCCTGCCAAATTGAAAGGCAGCCTTTGGCTTAATCTGATACATGGTAACTATTGGCTATTCACCCGAGGCCTGCAGCTCTTTCAATTACTTTAGAAAAAGAATTAATGCCATTCTTGAAGGAGACACCCAAAAGTCACAGTAAATAATAATATCCAGGTATAGGAAGGCATTTCATGTGTATGCTGAAAAAATAAGCTAATACAATATAGAAACACATTCAAGTATACAAGCTGTGGAGATTTGTGGAGATTTTGTTTAATAAGTCTGCAACCAGAATACCATTATAAGGACATTAAAATTTATTATGGAACACCAGTATGCAAAAATATGTGTAAGTTAGACAACTAAATATATTACTTATAGCAGAAAATTCAATTGAATTAAAATGAAAAGCTTAGAAGTAAGTTCATACTAAAGGTGAACTACATGTTATTTTGAATTGGAGTTGGACAAAACCAAAAAGCAAGTTTAACCTGCCAACTTTTCAAAAGGCTTTATTTAAGATTTCAGTACACAATTATTTTAAAACTGAAATGTTTTGATTTCAATGGTAATGATTGTCTCGTGACATTAGACTCGGTTTCTTATGAAACTGGTTTGGGCAGAATGAAAATAGAGTATATACTAAATTCCAAATTGGTGACATCTTAAAGTGAACACTTAATGAATAAATGAACCATATGGGTCAAGAACTTAGAAACAGAGAAATTGAATAATATATAAATTAGCTAATTTAGAATTTTGTGTTTCCGAATTTAGCAATATAGTTTTCCACTTTTCTCCAGAGAACACTGGGGAGATATTTCTATAATGGTTCTGGTAAATTTGCCAAAGAAAATACAAGTGTTATTAACATCAATTTCAACATGTCTAGATTGATTAGAGCTAAAATATGTTTTATATATAATTTAATTATTTGACTTAACTCAGTAAAATATAACTTGCCACTAAAAAATAATCTTGCTGAGGTTGCTTCCTGTAAAAACTTATTTTGATGACATCCGTAAAAAGGCAGGTTTTCACCCCAGTGTGTGCTGTGTCTTCAGCTTGGTCCTGCTGGGAGAATGGGAGAGAGAGCTGTTATAGAAGTGACTACAAAGTCCTACTCTTTTAAACACTGGTGTGAATGACACTTGTTTCTCTGGGACTCTAGAGCTGCAAAACATGTTTGTTGGCCTTAGCTTGTTGCTTTACACAGTAGAGTCAATTGGCAGTTTTGGGGTAGGGAGTAGACTACAGTGAGGAGTCAGATTTATTAGACTTTGATGTCTGGTGAACACCTACAGTTCACTACTGGCCTCAATGAACTATCACGACGTTTCTCTTGTCTACATGATAGAGGAAGGACTTTTAAAAGAATGTAAGACCTGGGGCACCTTTGAAATGTGGATGCCACACCTTGAATCCAGTAAGAAGAAGGGTTAAGCAGAGGGATTACCAGTACCGGTTACATAGTGAGTTTGAGGCCAGCAGGAACTACCAAGCAAGACCATACTATGTTGCAATACTGTATCCAAAACCAGGGAAGCGTGCACTAACATAGTGTGATAAAGTAGAGAAAAATAAGGAAATGTCTAGGCATACCCATGTTTCAGATAAGCTGTGTTTATGTTAATATGCCAAAGTGACACGCCACTATAGTCATAATCTGATTCTGATTCATGTAGCATTCTGTATTATAGAGGCTGCTGATCCTGGCTCTTCCTCCCAGCTCTATGCTCCCAGAAATAAGACTCGGACTCAGAATATATTTACAAATACTTTGGCCATATAACTAGGCTCTTCTCTGACTAATTCATAATTTAAAATAACCCACTTAACCTACATTTTGCCACATGGCTGGTTACCTGTGCTCAGGTACCATGATTCCATCTCAACACATCTTCCCAGGATAATCTTCCCCACCTGGCTCTATCCCAGAATTCTTTCTGCCTCCGGGATGTTCTACACTTTCCTATAGGCCACAGGTTTTTTTAATTGACAGGTGATGCATCCATACAATATATCAGATATTCTTTCTATACTATATAGACAACTTAACATTTTCTTTGGTATTAGTAAGATTCTACATTTTTGTGTAAATATCTTGATGTTTGTTTTCTAAAGAATCTAAAGAATGTTAACCAATACAGAGGTCTTTCTATTTAATTTATGGACAGTATGTGATAACTTGCATAGTGTTGTCCCTGTCTGTCTTGGGTAAGTGCCATTAGTTCAGCAGAGATGCAACCTGATAGCTCCAGACCGTTGCAGCTCTCTTGACCATCTCACCACTGTGGCTACCCTTTTCATCCTCTTTCTGGAAGATGTGCTTTTCTGCCTGGACCTTAGCAATTCTCTAGAACAGTTCTCAATGGGACGGTTGATAGTTAACCCATAATTCTGGCCACAAATGTGGGCGTTGGTAGTGTTTATACAACATATAATGTCCTAAAGCACAGGCTGGTTTTCTATATAATACAAAAGTTGAAACAGGGAAATCATATCTAGTTCTTAGTTTGAATAACATGGGGAATCTATGGCTTTCACCTTTGAGAAAGTCAATTCAGCCCTATGATGATGGAGACCATAAACTATGAACTTTAAGTTTGATTTAGAGTAAAATCACTTACTAGTCACACCTCTGACACAAGAATTGCGCTAAAATTGTATAAGATAACAGTGAGGAGGCTCCAGCCATGTGAGTTCTCTAACTGTAAAGTTAAACAGTTCTGGCATGCAGGCACAAGTCATGGTGTGGTCGATATGATCTAAAACTCAAATGGAGACCATCTATATAGCCTTCAGCTCTATTTCACACAATTTCCAAGGCAAGCATCAGGTCTACATCCTCACTTATGCTTAAGATTGGCAAGGATGTCCTCATTTTGAATGTATTTGGAGACAGCATCCTAAAAATCTACATAAAATATTGGGAAGACTTATTTCTCTTATTCATGTGAATTTTATTCTTGTTCTGTATGCCACTTTTATTTTTACTCTGTGTCTTGAAGAAGGCAAATGTCTATATACCCATGTCCATCTCTATCATGAAACGTTCTGTGACTTAGCTCCCTGTAGAACAGAACCCAACTGGCTTCTAAACTCTAATTATTTTAAGCTGTATTTTGTTTGTATTTTCAGTACTGGGAATTGAATCCAGTAGTCATTCAACTAAGTGCTCTACTATTGATCTGAATTCCCTAATCCTCTGCTTGAACCTTCAACCTTCTGCCTGAGTAGTTTTACAGTCATGTGCCACCACACCTAGATAAATCTGTTCATTGTGTTCCTAATAGATATTTATATCCCTGGGGTTCAGTTTTACAGATAGGTGCAGATAGACAGGTCTACTTCAAGTCATATTTTATTTATATAGTGTTTGCTGATGTTTTTTTATGAGTTTCTATGCCAATAAGAATACAGCAATAGAAAGGCAAATTGAAAATACCATAGAAGATTGAGATAATCCCAGTCTGAATGGATTTTTTTTTAACTGATTAAAAGTTATACAAGAAAGTGGGGGCTGTAGGTAAGTTGGTAGAGTGTTTGCCCAGCATATACTGGGTTCAGTGTTCTGTGTCTAGTATTACAAAAGGCTGGGAGTTACAGTGCACATCCCAGCATTCAGAACATAGAGGCTGGAGGATTAGAGTGGCAAGGTCATCCTCGGCTATATAGCGAGCTTGCTAGAGGCTAGCCTTGGCTACATAAAATCCTGTCTCCAAAAAGAAAATGGGGGGAGAGTAGATTGCCTAAATCTATATGCACAGCCTTTTTATTTGACTAAACTTTTCATGGGGATGTGAACTGAGATTGTGAGCATTCTCTCATTTGTATTTCTCACTGAGGTTGTAGTTGGAGAGTTTTTCACTTTTATCCTTGATGGAGTTCACGCCATCCATCTCTTAACACTACGTCATACAGGTGAGAAGGAAGGAAGGAAGCCATTGCAGAAGCCTTCTGTGCTGAGTCTGGGCTTGAGGTACAAAGTCGCCAAACTGTGAGATGCATGGAAAGAGCTCCTTGTCTGTCACAGCTCAGATTTACCAAGAGCGAGCCTCTGTGTGCCCGAACCACCCTTATCCAGAACCTGCGGCACTGTCACGGACCCCTTGCCTCTCTCTCTGAGGCAGATCTAGAAGTGGGAAAAGGGAAACAGATAAATGGAATCAAACAGATAATATATCCATGTCCATCTCTGGCATGAAACTTTATGTGGTGGTCTTGTCCTTTAAAATTGACCCATTAGTTTGATCTGGCTCCCTATAATATAGATCCCAACAGGCTTCTGAACTACACAGGAATATAAGAAAGGGGTTGAAATGGGGTCCTTGGTCAGAGGTCTGATGTGAAATATCAGCACCTTCTCAAACATAGATCTCGAAGGAGATAAGCTTTCCCCTTATTTAAAAATTCTGAATTTTTTTTTTTCAAACGGAAGCTGAGTGTAAATTAGGCTTAGGGCTTTACTAAGGACACTCAGACTTGGTTGTTGAGCTGCTGGTCTTTCCCAAAGTTGGGATGCTTCAAAACTAAATCCTGGGAATGGAAATACTCAATACAGCTTACAGCTATTAACAGTGTAACGTGAAGACCCTGGCTCTAACTTCTGATTTCAAACGTCTCGTTAAAAAGTAAGGAAAAAAAATAATCAAAAGGAGATAAAGATGCTTTATGATAACCTGAGTCTCATAGAGCTGAGAGCAGAGTTGAGTAGCAGTTCCAGGTAGGCTAATGACTGTAACTGATGTTACATACCTCCTTACTAGGAGAGGAGAGACGTGAAAAGTTTAGGCGTCTGTCTTAGTTACTTTTCTAATGCTGTGAAGAGACATTATGACCAAGGCAACTTATAGACGGAAGATTTTGGGCTTACAGTTCCAGAGGATTAGAGTCCATGACCATCAGGACAGGGAGCATAGCAGCAGGCAAGCAGGAATGGTGTCTGAGAAGTAGCTGAGAGCTTACGTTTTTGACCTGCAAGTAGGAAACAGAGAAAACCTTTTGAAACCCCAAAGCCCACCCCCAGTGACACATCTCCTCCAACCTCCTCATCCTTCTCAAACAGTTCCACCTACTAAGGACCAAGTACTCAAATATAAGAGCCTGTGGGCCATTCTCGTTCAAACCACCGCAGCAGCCTTCTGGCAAGCTTAGTAATTAGCCAGCATAGCTGAAAATAGGACCCTGTACCCAGCTCCACAGATATAAAAAGAAAACTTGCATTTTCAGACAGTGATTGAGGGAGAGGACTGGGAATAAGCAAGGATAGGACATGAACCTTGTCAGCAGAGGAAATGGAACACTTTGACCAGAGGCCAGCTGCCCAATGTTTTGGGAGCCAATGCTATAGGAGGCAATAGGTTTTTTTGCAAAAGAAGAAAACTTTGTCACACATGAACAGTCAAGTAGATCAGGGACCTGTCCAAGCCAGCTTAGTCAGGACTGAGGATTGAAAAGAAAGAGACAATTAGACAACACTGTAACATGACTCCAGTCACTGCAGAGGCTGAAGCAGGTTGATTGATCTCCTGGTCTGCTTTATTCCATTCTAAATACATGCGAAGAGTAAGGTCAGTTCTAGGTCAAGGAACAAAAGTGGCAATAAACAAAAACCATCAAGGAACAAACAAGGCAATAAACAAAGTTCCGAGGTATTCATATCACGATGACCAAGATCTTGAGCCTCCTTCCCTGTCCTAGCCCAATGTCAAATCCCTGCCAAATTCCTAGAAGTGGCCCCAAAAGCTCTCCACAGGAACCATAAAGTCAAATCTGCCACTGAGATCAGTTGCTGGCAGGGTAATTCATAAAGAGAAGAGAAAGTCACATACGGGTTGGGTGGATTGTTTTTAGACAGGACACATTGTTTATGGGGGTGATAGGAGTTACATTCTGCTTGAGTTTTTCCACTTATCTATCTCCAATCTTGAAATATCAATTTCAAACTGTAAGTAAGGCCTTTTTTCTGAACAATAACTAACGACTTTGTTATTAAGGTTTTTTTTGGGGGGGGGCTGTAATTTGAACTCAGGCCCTTGCCCATGCCAGGCAAGCTCCCCACCACTTAGCTACATTCCCCTAATACTTAGTTCTTAGTGTGGGGTTTCACTGCATAGCTTGGCTCAAGATTAGCCTGGCTCTGCCTCCCAAGTACTTGACTGCTGTTATATCTCCTCATACCCTTCTGTGTAGGGGATTTATGTCTATGTTGAAGCTTTAATCAATTTCAGTGCCCTCTTTGTCCTTGCTGAGTCCTAAGTCATGGAGAATTGATTACAAGCTATGTCCTACTTGTATTGGCTGGTTTTGTGTGTCAGCTTGACACACGTGGGAGTTATCACAGAGAAAGGAGCCTCCCTTGAGGAAATGAGATCCAGCTGTAAGGCATTTTCTCAACTAGTGATCAAGGGTGAGATGGCCCATTGTGGGTGGTGCCAGGACTACCAGCCCAGGGTTCTATAAGAAAGCAAGCTGAGCAAGCCAGGGGAAGCAAGCCAGTAAGTAACATCCCTCCATGGCCTCTGCATCAGCTCCTGCTTCCTGACCTGCTTGAGTTCCAGTCCTGACTTCCTTTGGTGATGAACAGCAATGTGGAAGTGTAAGCTGAATAAACCCTTTCCTCCCCAACTTGCTTCTTGATCATGATGTTTTGTGCAGGAATAGAAACCCTGACTAAGAAGACACTGTTGATCTGTTTTGTGTTGAGGGATGGGTCTCTAAGATAGGGTAACCATCATTAATGGGAGGCAATCATTTGCCTGGTCAATCTAAACAGATAAGTGTTGCCTAGACTAAAAATTATTGCAGACTCGGAGAATAGAAAGGTTAACCCAGTCTGGTAGAGACCAACTGAAGATAACTAAAAATGAGAGAAGGGGCCAAACCAAGGGGCCAAGTGATGGGCCTGTTACTGACTTTTCTCACTTTAAAGTGTTAACAACTGGATCCTGACCCCCTGCCTCGCAGCACAGGCCTGGCAGAAGATGCCCAGAGGCCCAGCATCACTAAGATGAGCACCACTAAGTGGTAGAAAGAGATGAATGATGTGTGCATAACGAAGAGAGGCAGAACTGGAGATGTGAGGGCAGTGAGAAGCAGCCTGCTGTCAGGAGCCTGCACTGCCACCTAAGGCCATGGTCAGGTCCTAGCCTCTGCTGCCCCTGAGGATCAGGTCTGGGTCTGTGACCATGCAGCAGTGGGGATCTGAGTCAATGTCCAGAGCCCATGTTACCACCCAAGGCCATGCAGATATCCCTGGTCAGCGCTGCCAACTGAGGCCACGTTGATATCTGAGGACTTTGGAAGAGGTGGCCCCGCCCCTCATTGGCTGCATCGCTCAGAAGAGCAGGCTGCTTCTAGTCCAGGCAGTACAGTAGTGCTGGCCCTGGTTGTGGGGGTTGTAAGTGAGCCGTCCCCAAGAGCATGAGATTGGGAGAGCTGGCCTGCCCCTTGTTGGCCATGAGGTGGCATGAGGAAGAGATAACACCCCCTCCCCCCAAAACACAGGGCCTGCAACTGTCCCTGTCCCTTGCAGTGTACAGCTCTAGAGAGAGCAGAGCCTGCACCTTGCCTGGGTAGCACAGTAGAGGTGTCCCTGGTAACACAGGCACAGGAGAGCCAGCCCTGCTGGAGGAGGGTCTCATTGCCCACCCTCACAGTGACACACTTCCTCCAACAAGGCCACACCTACTCCAACAAGGCCACACTTCCTAATAGTGCCACTCTCTGGTCAAGCATATTCAAACCACACACACACACACACACACCTAATACTTTTTGAAAGATAAAGCAAGGATTCTATCAGATACCTAGGCAATAACACTTGGCCGTGATTACTTATAATTACTAGCAACGGTGAAAAGGGGACCAGGCATGGGTCTGAGTCCTCTTAGGATTACTCTCTGTGAAAGTATTTGGATCCCAGAGAGTTTTTTGTGATAGTCATCTTATTGAGTAAAATCATAATAAGACCTCTTTCTTCATAATTCTCAGCTCTACGTATTTTCATGTATTTTTTTTTGTCCAAGTTAGCACTCATGACTCCATCTTAATTCTGATAGTGTTCACAATTCATTACCCATCGCTCTTGTTCTCTGAAGACATTGCTGGTGGTTGACTATACCTCATTGCCAGGATGGACCTGACCTGGTGATTGGTCTGATCTGGCTCCACAATGGAGGGAAAGTTATTGATCATTTGGAATCATTTGTAGTAATAACTATTTAATCTCAATCAGGGGTTTCTACCTGCCTTTGATTTTTCAGTTCCCAGATAAGAGACATATAACTTTTACTTTTATAATAAGCCTTTAAAGTACTAGAGCTGGGCAGATATCTACCCTCTTTGTTATTATAGACAATAACCCAGAGAAGTCACTTGGAGGCCTAACCCTCCCTGGTACATAATTTAGCATTACAGTGCCTACCAACCCACCAAACCTCATCAATCGCTGCCTGTGGTTGGAGTGAGAAATGGCTCCCAGAGATTCAGGCACTGAACACTTGGTCCCCGGCTAGTGACGCTGTTTAGAGAGACTATGTGGAGGTATGGCCTTGGTGAGAGATGTGTGTCAATAAGGGCGGACTGTGGGAGCTTCCAGTTCACTCTCGGCTTCATGCCTGCTGTGAGGTACGGATCTTTCAGCTTCCTGTTCCTGTCAAATGGCCTTCCACTGTCACCAGGCTCGCTCTCTCCACCACCATGGACTCCTCTAGAGCTAAGAGCCATAATAAGCCGTCTCTTGCTTATGTTGCCCTTAGTTGTATTGCTTAATCACGGCAACAGAAAAGTATGTAATACAGCACCATACCCTCTCAGCCACATTCAGACAACACACGCTTTAGAAAAAAATGGCCTCATGTTTAGCTCACTTGGAGTGTATTGTTTGTTCTGTTGCCTGTTTGTTTTTGTTTTGTAGGGGAGGTTGTTTTGTTTTAGTTGGTTGGTTGGTTAGTTGGTTGATTACATGTGTCTGTGTGTATGTGTGTTTGGTTGGTTTTTCTGTGTAACCCTGGTTGTACTAAAACCTCCTCTGTAGACCAGGCTGGCCTTGAACTCAGAAATCCACCAGCCTCGCCTCTGCCTCTGCCTCTCTGCCTCTCTGCCTCAATCTCTGCCTCTCTCTCTGCCTCTCTCTCTGCCTCTCTCTCTGCCTCTCTCTCTGCCTCTCTCTCTGCCTCACTGCCTCTCTCTCTGCCTCACTGCCTCTCTCTCTGCCTCTCTGCCTCTCTCTCTGCCTCTCTGCCCCTCTGCCCCTCTGCCCCTCTGCCCCTCTGCCCCTCTGCTCCTTTCCGCCTCTCTCCTCTGCCTCTCTGCCTCTCTCTCTCTGCCTCTCTGCCTCTCTCTGCCTCTCTGCCTCTCTGCCTCTCTCTCTGCCTCTCTGCCTCTCTGCCTCTCTGCCTCTCTGCCTCTCTGCCTCTGCCTCTGTCTCTGCCTCTGCCTCCCAAGTGCTGGGATTAAAGGCATGTGCCACCACCTCACAGCACCTGAAGTCCATTGTTAAGTTCTATTTTATATTTTCTGTAAAGGAAAGCTGTCATCTTGAAGTACTGGACAACCAGCATTTGTTTGTTTGTTTGTTTGTTTGTTTATTTTTATTCTTAGGAATTGTACACATTTTGACAGGCACCAGGTACAAAATTTTACATGGAAAACATAAAATGAAACTAATAAAAACAGAAAAAAAAATCCACTTTGCAAAAGTTTCAAACCTAGAGCATAATTTTTTCTAAAGTCCCACCAATCTTTATCAAATATAGTTAAAAAACTATTTACATATTAACAGTTTTAAAATTATTTGCTTATTAAGTGGCAGAGGTTGGTGGTGCATATGCCACAGAACTTATGCAGAGGCAAGAGGACAGCTGTGGGAGGAATTCATTTCTTCCACCACGTGGTTCCCAGGAAGCCACCCACATTTGTCAGCCTTGATAGTAGGCACCTTTTACCTGCTGGGTCATCTTGCTGTCCCAGCTGGGTTTGCTTTTGTCAGAAAATGCCCATAAGTTTGCTCACAAATGCACTGGAAACAAAGCAAAACTGATCGCTGAGGCACAGGGATTATGTTTACATTTAGATGAAAGTTCACCCTAGCTACTGGTGAACGAAATTCATTATTTTAATGGCTCAGAAATTAAGAGCACCTGTTGTTCTTCAAAAACAAAAACAAAAAACCAAACCAAAAACAACAAAAAACCAAAAACCAAACCAAACCAACAAACAAACAAACAAAAACGCTGGTTTGTTCTCCAACACCAACATGGTGGCTAACAAACAGCTCTAAGTCCAGTTCCAGGAGACCCAGGGGCCTCTTCTGTCAAGGGTACCAGGCACACACACAGACACAGACACATATGCAGACAAAACACTTATACACGTGAAGCTTAAAAAAACAAACTTGACTGACAGCATTATGTCATGACCATTCAATTTCCACACCTTTCCTAAGAATAGGTTAAAATTTCATGAAATCTTTGTTGTATGGATAAAGGCTTCGGTTTATTTTTAAAAGAAAACAATGTATATCACTTTCTTATTTCAGCTAATTTGATCACGAATAAGTTTTCCTTAGCAACACTTGTCTTTTAGAACCTGTTGAAGATGGTTCGCAGGCAAAGGCATTTTCTGCTAAGCCTGAGGTCCCTGGAACTCTCACCGGTGGCAGTAGAGAACCTATGTCTTAGGAAGAGAGAACTGACTCCTGCCAGGAGTCCCCTGACTGCCACTCGTGGGTAAGGAATGTGTAAGGTCCCCTCATGTGCTGTTAAGGTGATTCCTTCCCTAAGAGGTGTTAGCAGGGCAGATAAACCATTTTATATGACTTGAAAAACCCCCAAATCCAGGTGTGGGCTCAGGTGTGGGGCAGCTCAGGTGGGAAGTAGTGCAGGTGTGGGGTGACTTGCACAGGTGGAGAGTGGCTTGGGTGTGGAGTGACCCAGCTGTGGGGCAGCTTAGGTGTGAGGTAGCGCAGGTGTGGAGTAGTGCAGGCGTGGGGTGACCACTCGAAATTCAAATCTCCCAGTTGAGTTCTTAGAGACCTTCCACCCCTGGAGCAGAGTGGTGGCTGGTTCTCTGTAAAACTGCCTCACATCTCCAGAAGTGTCTTCTTCTCCCATCAACACTTGGTCACCTGGGGTTACCTAGAGAGAACAAGAGGGAACATTAGTCTCTTTCTTTTTTAAAGGATCAAAAGGCCATCGTTGACATTAATTTCTAACAGGACAATTGCTACAGCCACTAAATTCCTTAGCTTCCATCAGTCGTCATAACACAGACTAATAAAACACAAGTAGACCCTTAAAAAGCATTTTAAAAAATTGCATTAAGTCAGAGCACAGTGCAGTCCACACCAGACCGCATCACAGATAAACAATCTACAACTGGAGCATGGACCTGCCTTCTGCCTTGGAACTAGGTGCAGGAGAGTTCCCTATACCAGGACTCACAACAGGATTGCTTCAACCCTGAAATTCAAAAGCTGAGGGACAATTTATGCCACTAAACTGGAGCAACAATTTATGTCTCTATGCCAGAGGGGCACCTCTGAGTTGAACTGGCTTCCTCACTCAGACCCAGAGAAGTGTCCTTCTGCAGGATGGAAGTCAGAAGTGCCACAGTGGGGAAACAGGTTCAGGCTGCTCAGATTCCAGACTAGCCTCAGCCGGTGTGGCCACTGATGGTCAGCAACCAGGTCCAGCTGAGGAACCCAGAGCATTAGGAAGGTAGACAGAGACTTACTGTCCCATCTGGTTGCCAGAAATTGTTCTGAAACAAGGGTCCACAGCCCAACATGTGCAGAAGCCAATACTATCTTACTGGGGTTTTTGAAATGGGAAAAACATTTATTTTGTAGCTAACAGGTAAAGAAGGTGGTGCTGTTAAACCCAGAGCTGCCTGAGTGGTCTGTTGATAGCAGGGCGATGTGGAGGAGGGGGAGGGAGGAGTTACTGCATGGCTTGCCTTTCACAGAGCTCAGGTTTCGTTGTATGGGGAGCTTCTGCTGATCTTCACTCTTCAAGAGTTGGTTCCAGGGCTGGTGAGATGGCTCAGTGGTTAAGAGCACTGACTGCTCTTCCGAAGGTCCTGAGTTCAAATCCCAGAAACCCACATGGTGGCTCACAACCACCTGTAATGGGGTCTGATGCCCTCATCTGGTGCTGTCTGAAGACAGCTACAGTGTACTTATGTGTAATAATAAATAAATCTAGGAGGCTAGGAGTGAGTGGAGGTCCTGAGTTCAGTTCCCAGAAACCACATGATGGCTCACGACCATCTGAACAGCTACAGTGTACTCATATACATGAAAGAGAGAAAGGAAGGAAGGAAGGAAGGAAGGAGGAAAGGAGGGAGGGAGGGAAGAAAGAAATATAGATAGAAAGAAAGAATTGGTTCCAAACAGAAATACTTATTAGCAGAATGTGTGGAGTCTGGCTTTCTCCACACGTTGATTTTTCTAGAGTGCCTATGGAGGCTGAGGTAAGGGATCCCCTGGAGCTGGAGTTACAGGCAGTGGTGAGGCACCAGTAGGAGCTGGGAACTGAACTTGGATCCTGAGGAAGGTAGTGTGTTCCCTTAACTGCTGAACCAGCTCTCCACCCAACCTAAAGAAATGAATAAAGTAAATTATAACTTCAACGGACTTCCCAGATAGATGGCCTCACCCGGTCCGAAAAAGACACATGGTAGAAGGCGGGTATTCATCAGCCTGCAGCTTCAGTATCACAGCTTCAAGCCTGATCCCTCTCTGTAGAGAGATCATTGTGTGTTGTATGGATGCCTCACCTTTCAATTTAAAAGTCCATGGCCCGTGGTTTAGGCAGGAAATAGAGGTGGGACATCAAGAGGAGAAAGAATTCTGGAAGAGAAGGAGGCAGGATAGGAGCCCAAAAAGAGGTGAGGAGAGGCATGCATGTGAAATGAATGGGTGTCTTTAGTTTTGATCTAGTCAGAGTAGAGCCTAATAGATGGCCAAGATATTCGTAAATGAAATTTGAGTCTGAGTCTCATTTCTGGGAGCATGAGGCTGGGAGGCAGAACCAAGATTTAACTTCAACACCTCCCCTTTTTCGAAGCACAGGAACTGGAGACAGTATCCTCCCACTCACAATGATTCTGGGGTTACCATCACAACATGGTAGCCCTACCTCTACCCGTCCCGTGGGAGCTGGGAATGTGCGTAACAAGCCTTCCACCATCTGAACGTCCCTGGCGATAAGTATGGGAGATTTTCTTCTCAACCCATAAGTCATAGCTACTGATGCAAAGTGCTGCCATCTCCTGTGCTCTGCCCTGGGACCTGGAAAAGGTCCTGTTACTGTCATACCTCTCCAAGAAGGCAGCTACCAGCAGGTTTAGCCTCAGCACCAGCAACACTCACATGGCAGAATTGGGGACAGTCTCCTTCCCGATCCATGATCTTCAGACTGAATCTGCTGGCATCACATAAGCTTGCTCTGAAGAAACAGAGGAAGGTCTCATACATGTGTTCTGGCTGGTTTTGTGTGCCAACTTGACACAAGCTGGAGTTATCACAGAGAAAGGAGCCTCCCTTGAGGAAATGCCTCCATGAAATCCAGCTGTAAGGCATTCTCTCAATTAGTGATCAATCGGGGGAAAGGCCCCTTGTGGGTGGTGCCATCCCCTAGGCTGGTAGTCCTGGGTTCTATAAGAAAGCAAGCTGAGCAAGCCAGGGGAAGCAAGCCAGTAAGTAACATCCCTCCATGGCCTCTGCATCAGCTCCTGCCTCCAATGCCTAGCTTGTATGAAGAACTAAAAAAGCTGAGCATCCAAGAAACATTTTTTTAATGGACTAAAGAAGTAGACACTTCTTATAAGAAGATGTGACTGGCTAACAGACACACGTGGGGGGTGGGGGGAGCTCAGTGACACTAACTGGACGTGCAAATCAAACCGACAATGAGCTATCATCTACACCCCACCATCACTACCACCCGCACACCACCCCAGACAGAATGGCTATTATCAAAAGACAAAAGGCAGAAAATACTGGCAAAGTTGTGGAGAAATGAGAACTCACAGTTGGTGGAAATGTGAATTAGAATAGAGATATGGAAACCAGTATGGATACCTTTAAACTAAAGAGGAAGGGAGGGAGGAAGGGAGGGAGGGAGGGAGGGAGGGAGGGAGGGAGGGAGGAAGGAAGGAAGGAAGGAAGGAAGGTGGTCAACTACCCAAGCCATCAGCAATTCTGTCATTAAGTACCAATCAATCCAAAGGAGGTGAAATTACAACAAGGAGACACCTTCATCCCCGCTTTATGAGAGCACCATTCAGGGATGCTCAGCTGTGAACTAAGGGGTAGAGAAACATGATGTGAACACACAATGGACTGTCTTTCAGCTATAAAGAAAATGAAATCCTTTTGTTTGGAAGTTACTGTGCTAAGTGAAATAAGCCAGGAATGGACAAATATCACACACTCAGCTGTTCATAGAAACTAGTAAGTCCCACTGAAGAAAGAAATGGCAGTCCTTAGAGCCTGGGAAGAATACAGGGTAAGGAGCTAGGAAGAAATTCTTTAAGTCCTGCCAACACAGGGAGAATTAGCTTAGGTTTTGCTGTTTGGCTTTGTTGTTTATTTGTTTTTGTTTTTGTTTTTTTATACCATGTAGCACAAATACTGGTTAAAAGAATTTATCGTATGTTACAAAGTGACAAAATTTTCAGCACATAAAAATGATTAATGCTTAAGGTCTCATTGCCCTGGTATGATTATTACCCACTGTGTACAGTTATCAGATTACCATAATGTAGCCCATAAAGAGGTACAGAAATCTGTCTCAATAAATGTCTCAATAAAACATAAGTGGCTATAATTAGATTTGGAAGCTCTGGCCCTCGTTTAAAGAAACTATCCTTTCCCAGACCCTCAAAGTCAGGCAAGTCAGTATGTTCAATTAACAATATGTGAGCTGTATGCTTGATTTAATTCTGTATTTGTAGCCTTTAATTTTTAGATTTAGAAAACCAGGCCTAAAACAAACTCAAAACATACAAACATAGCTAAATTCAATTTAGCAAGTAATGATATAATGTTGTCTGCAATTTAGCAAACAATGAGATAATGTCTGCAATTAGGGTATGAGGTACAGTGAAGGCTCAAAGGTGAAGGAAATCCTTTAAGAACTCTGTGTGCCAAAAGAGAGAAAATGCATGCACAGATGACCAGAATACAGGACTAAGGTTTGCTAAAAGCAGCCTGGGAACACAAACAAAATTCTTCAGCCAAAACAAAAGAAAGGGAAATGGCCTCAGGCAATAACAGTGAGCTGATTTAGTCTACAAATGGGTATTCTGCATGGAAGAACAATCTACAAGCTACAATTTCAGGATTTGGATTGTAATTTAACTATTACCCAGAGATGATACTTCAAGACTGATCAGTTCCCAAGCCCTAGCAAAAACATCAGTGGGATCATGTGCTAGAAATGCAAATCCAGGGGTTGGGGGCATAGCTTGGTAGGAAACATGCCCAGCAGACACAAGGCTCTGGGTTCTACTCCCTCCCCAGGGATGCATGAAGCATGCCTGTGATTTCAGCACTTGGAGGGGGTGGAGGTGAGAGAATCAGTTAAAGTCATCCTCTGCTACATAGTGAATTTAAGGATAGCCTGGGCTAGTGAAATCTTGTCTCAAAGATGAGAAAAAGAATGAAAAGGCAAATCTATAGATCCAATCCCCAAGACTTACTGACAGCCCGTGTGTCTTAGCAAATCTTCCAAGCATGCTAATTTGCTTAAGCCTTGGAAATCACTTATCTCAACCAGTATAAGATAGAAAGTCCGTAGAAAGTAACCAGAAACTAGCTTAACACATTTCTCACGTTACTTTGGGAATGGAAACTGAAGAACCCACTTGGCTGCAATGTCCCCTTAGCTAAAACAATTAGGATGAGCTGCTAATGAGAAGACAGTAATAAAAGTCTTAATCAGAAAATGATTCCTATGAGCACAATATGCAATTACATAGACAGTCCTTTTACAGTATGTAATGCCAATCAAGGTTAGATTTTAAGTTATAAATCACTTATTTCATGTCTTGTCTTGTTTCTTCTTTCATTTTACGTGCATAAAGTCATGCATTTGACATGTTTCTTCATAAAGTGACATAGGACTTTTTAGTAACATCTGTTTTCTTTAAAGGAATCCTCAGCCAATTCATCTAACTCAATGTCACTGGATAATTAATAGCTAAGAACCACAGGGCTCACATTAGCTCCATCTCTAAGAGTGGATACCACATGCTTGTCCCTTGCTGCAGAACTACGGTGGCATGCAGAAAGATCAGCACCACTGGGAGCCTCTAGTTTGCTCAACAGCTTTTAGAAACCATCCCAGGGAGCTCAGAGGCCAGGGGTCTGTAGTGCAGACAAAAACTTGCAGTGATCTGTAGATCCCTGACCAAACCCAGAAACTCCACTCCATCCGCTGTTATCCCAGCCCACATTAGCCTCTCTTTTCCAGGAAATCTTCTTTGCCCAAGACCTAGCTCAGGTCTGTTTTCTCCACCGATGCACAGCTGAGTCAAAGTCCTTTGAGAAAGAGCTTATTTCTGACCTTAACAATAACAAAAGGTCTCAGGGAATTACCAGGGTCAGGTTCTTGTTTGTTTGTTGTTTGTTTCCAGTGACTGGGTCCCTCTCTTTGCTCTTAGGCTAAATTACTCAACCACCATTGACTAGAGGTTCTTTTTAAAAAAAAAAAAAAACAAACAAACTAGAATTATTTATTTATTTTATGTATATGAGTATACTGTCACTGTTTTCAGACACACCAGAAGAGGGCATTAGATCCCATTGCAGATGGTCGTGAGCCACCATGTGGTTGCCGGGAATTGAACTCAGGACCTCTAGGAAGAGCAATCAATGTTCTTGACCAATGAGTCATCTCTCCAATCCAACTAAAGGTTCTTAAGAACCTCAGTAAAGGGCTGGTGAGATGGCTCAGTGAGTAAGAGCACCCGACTGCTCTTTCGAAGGACCAGAGTTCAAATCCCAGCAACCACATGGTGGCTCACAACCATCTGTAATGAGATCTGACGCCCTCTTCTGGCGTGTCTGAAGACAGCTAGCTACAGTGTACTTACATATAATTAATAAATAGATAAATCTTAAAAAAAAAAAAAGAACCTCAGTAAATGACAAAAGGGATGTTGAGGCTGTCTAGGTCATCTCTCACACACACTCACACAGTCCCTAGAATCCTGAGAGATCAAGAGAACTGTCCATGACTAGATAACTATAACCATCAATTCTGGTTGGTTAATTTGATAGATTGGGATTGGAGATCTTGAGAACCATTAATCAGACCTTCTCAATACGCAGCATAGAAGAAAGCATGCTGGACCAGGGAAGCAGCCACACAGTCTGTAAATGCCTGGAGAGCAAGCATCCTAATAGAAACCCAGGAGCCAAGAAAAGGGAACAAGGCCACTGGAGACAGAGACCAGGAGACACTCAAGAAGTCATGAGAGGTTTAACCTGACACTGCCAAGGGCCTAGGAACAGTGATGCTGGCTTTTTATGTGAAGGAAAATTGTCAATCATGCTTATTAAAATGCAGATCTGGAGTTATGACACTACCGCTGCTCATGAAGTTCAGGGGTGAGGCCAGGGCTAGCTTCATTATAACCATCTCCCCAGTGATCTAACACAGGCAGCTGGAAGAAACACTTTTAACACCTGCAGAGTGGCTGTCTACTAGGTGAGGAGATTCCTGGCATGTGCTCAGAGCTGCAGGTGTTCAGGGAACCATCCACTACGGAATCTTCTTTTTAAAGTCCACAGTGTGTAGGGAGCATGGAGCGGCGGGGGAGGCTGGAGAGATGGCTCAGGGGTTAAGAGCACTTGCTGCTCTTGCAGAGGAACTGGACCCCATTTCCACCACCTGGACAGTGGCTCACAATTGCCTGTAACTCCAGTTCCAAGGGATCTGACACCCTCTTCTGACCTCTATGGGCACCAGACATGCACGTGGTGCACATACAAACATACACGAGGCAAATAATCATACATGTGAAATAAAAAGCCCCACAGCTGATGTGCTGAGACCCAAAATAAAACATTCAGTGCTGCTGAAGAGGGGGAAGATACTAGAAGCTTTCTCCTATCAGCGTACCGTTGCCCAGAGCTGTCCGGCCATGAGCCTTTCTCTGTCAGAATGTAAGAATTAAGACACCAAATGGCCACTTCTGTGGCTAAGTCCTCAACCTGAATCCAATACATTCTCTACAGGAGTCAGAGAAGTTGGTTAATCTTACACGTGTTCTAGACATAAAATCTTTCTGACTAGTCAAAGCAAGAAGTTATCAAGATTTATGATTAAAGTGTTGTCAGAGTCCACCAAACTGAAACTCTTCACTATAGATAGGAAGCAACCGGTGCCTATCAGGGAAACAGGCACTGTCAGCGTAGGTCAGGAAGCAGGTGCTCGGGAGTAACTTCCGTCTCTGCATTCCCCTTGCTCATATAACCCATGATGCTTCACCACCAGGTTGCCCTTTGTCCATGTCTACAAGAGTTTTCTATTATAAATTATCTAGGGCATCAAATAGTGAGTCCGTGTTTGCACGTTACCGATGTTCTAATCAGTCAATCAGCCACAGACGCAGCTTCCTGCCAGGAAGTTTCCTTCGCTGTGGGCAAGCACTCTACAACATCCCCAGCCTCAGCTAACTAAGACTTTTAAAAATGAGAGCTAGATTGTCTCCTTAAGCCTTGCTGTGCGGTGTCTGTTAGAGTAACTAAACTGGTGGATCCCATTGCGTTTCTGGGGCGACTATTAGCAGGGCTCCTGCTGAGTCTCCTGGGGCAGCTGTAAATTACTCCCTTTCAGGAAGCTGGTTTGATAGTACTTGTTACCTCCTTTCAAGTCCTAGGCTGGCTGCATCCTTAACTTGAGTTCTCATCTCCCTCCCCCAAGCTTGTCCTTTCAGGATGAGGCTGCACAAGACTCGTCATTGCATTTGCTACTGCTTAGGTGCCTGTCTTAGGGTTTCTATTGCTGCAGATGAAACACCGTGACCAAAAAAGCAAGTTGGGAAGGAAAGGGTTTACTCAGTTCACACTCCATATTATAGTTTATCATTGGAGGAAGTCAGGGCAGGAAATTCAAGCGGAGCTGAACCTGGAGGCAGGAACTGATGCAGCAGCCATGCAGGAATGCTGCTTGCTGGCTTGCTTCCCATCGCTTGCTCAGTCTGCTTTCTTATAGAGCCCAAGACTGCCAGTTCAGGGATGCTACATCCACCTTGGCCCGGGCCCTCCCCAATTGATCACTAATTGAGAAAATGACCTACAGCTGGATCTCAGGGAAGGATTTCCTCACCTAAGGCTCTGATACCTTTGACTTGTGTCAAGTTGACACACAAAACCAGCCAGTATGGTGCCTGAGAGACTGCATTCAATTCTTCATTAACGCCACATTTTAGGGGTTAGGCATGAGGATTTCAGCAGTGTAGGAGAGAATCTGGAAGGCGGGAAAGAAGAAACAAAGAAACAAGATTATTTCAGGGAACTGAAAATACAAAAGGACCACCTGGGATTCATCATTCTGTGTCCAGCAAAATCCCACCGACAAACCAAGTGCCATTCATATTCCTGAATATCTTAGGGTCCCACTAGGAGCCAGCCTCAAACAAAAATGGCATCTTTGTGTCATACATTACTGCCTCTAAATGAGGGCGATATACCGTTTCCACTCACAAGCCTTTAATGAGAAACCACCCGTGGGTACTCCTGAAAGCACAGAAGAAACACTGCAGATGATTACAGGTTAACACTGGCAGTGGTGAGTCTCTGCAGCATGACCGTCATAAGATTCAAAAAACACAGGGGCCAGAAAGACAGCACCATTCTCTTGTCTCCTCATCAAGACCTCCTGTGAACACTGGGATATTCACACAAAGAAAAACCCTTTGTTTTCTTAACTTCCCATAGTGTGTGGAGACCTGACCTAGAAGCTAGGTGTGCTAGATAGGGTTGTACTACAGTTTGCTTTCAACGGGACTCCTAAACTTCAAGGTCAAAAACTGTCTCCAAAGCCACAGTGTAGGAGATAGGACTTTCAGCAAGTCACCAGGTAACTTTAGATGTCACCAGGCAAGCAGGATTTGGTGTGGCATGTTTTTAATCCCAGCACTTGCAAAGTTGAGAGAAGAGAATTGTGAGTTTGAAGCTAACCAGAGCTACATGGTGAGTCTGAGGCTAGCCTGAGCTGCATAGTGAGTCTGGGGCTAGCCTGAGCTACATAGTGAGCCTGAGGCTAGCCTGAGCTACATGGTGAGTCTGAGGCTAGCTTGAGCTACATAGTGAGTCTGAGGTTAGCCTGAACTACATAGTGAGTCTGAAGCTAGCCTGAGCTACATAGTGAGTCTGAAGCTAGCCTGGCTTACTTAATAGAATTCAGCCTTAGACAGACAGAGAAAGGTTATTAGGTAGTGAGAAATCTGGTCTAACAAGGATTAATGAGAGAAGCAAGCTTGTTCTGGTCAAAGAAGGTTTATTATAAAGTGTGTTTGGCCTTATTGCCCTGTCTCTCTCCTGTCGTCTTGACCTTCAGCAAAAATTTTCCTTGACAGGGCCAACTCTCTGCTTGGAAGTCCCAACTAGCAGAATATGTGTTCTTTATAAATTGCTCAGGGTCTTCTGAAAACAAAGTAGAATCAATTCTTATGGTTCCAGTTAGGTGTGTGTGTGTTCTTCATTCTGCATTATGCCTCTATTATACCTCACTGTGTGACTTCAGGCACCTTACCTACTAGAGACTCAGTTTCCTTATTTTCAAAATGGGTATAGTAATAGTACCCAACTTACAGGGAGGAATGTTGCCAGGATTAAATTAGAGAATATAAATTAAATCAAACTTTAAAAACTGATATATAATAAGTATGCAATAAGAATTGGGTACTGATCGTAACCAATTATTTTATAAAATAATTATTTCCTTTTAAAGATAATATATTATTGATACAGTACTATTTAATGGTATAATTTTTGAACTCTTTCAACAATACTACTCTAATTTTCATTTTAAAACATAGATGAAGTTTAAATAAATTTTAACTGCTGTGTTCACTTGGAATTTATGTCATATTTAGCCCAGAGATTCACATACATGGAGTCCATGTATGATTTTATGAACAAAATTTTTGTGTCACATGTTGGAATTGTGATGCCCACTATGGGAGCAGCGAGTAGGACATTTGGGGACATGATAAGACTGTGAGCATGGAATCTTCATAAATGAGATTAGTCCCCTCAGAGGAGAGCCTGCAGCTAGGGCTCCCTGAGGGAACTTATAGGAAGAATCCGAGCATCAAACAGAGATGTTAAATTGGCTTACACCATTTGAGCTCCGAACCAGCCACAGCTGTCTGCACAATGGATTAGGTGAGAGCCCGGTAGCTCCGCAGTCCACAAGGCTGGGTGCCTCACAAGCTCAGTCTAGTGCCGAAAGACCAAGTGGATTCCTAGAGAGCAGCTGCTCCTCAGGCCACTTAGAAGGGTGAGGACGCTGAGTTCTGATATCAGTGCAGTAATGCAGTGGGCAGGGGCCACAGCAGCAACAGGGTGAGTGTACCCCCCATCAGGACATGAAAGCGATGAGGCAAAGGAAAAGTGTTTGGCTCAGACCTCCTTGCATCTGGACTGCCCTCCAAAAGGTGCCACCCACTAACCCTCCAGAACTGTGGGGGCATTTCTGTCTATAGAAGTTCAGAATTACTAGGATATATGAAAAAAAAATTGAATGTGAAATTTTTAAAAAAAGATTACACAAACAGAGGGAATCAGATCGAATTACAGATGTTTGTGAGCTACCATGTGGTTGCTGGGAATTGAACTCAGGACCTCTGGGGGAGAGTTCAGTTCTCATACTCTGAACCATCTCTTCAGCCCCTAATGTGAACATTTTTAAAGAGGGTAAACTAATAAAGGAATTCTAAAAGAATGAACAATCTCAGCGTGGTTAAGAACTATGTATGGTTGAGCTCCTGTTCTTGTCTTCTTGTTCCTGCTCTGTTTCCCCCCTCCCCCCTCTCCATGTGCTCAAGGCTAGCCTCTCTGTCTCTGTCTCTGTCTCTGTCTCTGTCTCTGTCTCTGCCTTTCTCTGTCTCTACTATCCTCTCAACTCCCCTCCCCATGCCCTGAATAAAGTATATTCTACACTAAAAACAAACAAAACAAACAAAGCCTACGGTTGAAACAAATCAGCCCCTTTAGCTTAGATAATTTTACATTTGTGTTTTTAGTCTGTGTGTTTAGTTAAATCATTTCTCTGCCTTAAATATGAAGAACTAAAAAGAACACTCAAAAACCAGAAACAAAGCCCAGACCATAGTCCTAGCTTTAAAACAAGTAGTTCCTCGTTATTCATATTTTCAGCTCCCCAGGTGGACATGATACTTTGTGAACAATCTCCCCGACTTTAAAAGCTTAATAGCTACCCTCCTCCTTTGCAACTTGGTTTTCTTCCTCTCGGCAGAGTACAGCATCACACAGATTTTTTTCTCCTTTCAAGCCATTTAAATCAACATTCCTGGGAAGACTTGTGTGCTCCATTGAACATCCTTTAAATGTGATCTCAGCGCTCCATTTTATTGGTGCTATCTGCATAGTCTAAATTTGTGATGGGAAAATGCACTGTGAATAGCAATGAGCTTAGTGTTCAGTTACCATAGATAAGACGTCTGCAGGGAGAACTGTACTCGTTCTGGTTCTTGGAGATCCTGTTTCTGAGCTCCACTGAGACAAAACGACCATGTTTTAAAAAAAAACCATAAAAACAAAACAAAACAAAAAAAACCAACCTTTTCTGAGATCAGTTTACACATCTCTAACTGGAGTGAGTTCCCAGAGTTTCTTAATGTAATTCCTTAGAAGCCCTAGCGACTGACAACCTCTGGAGCCTCTTTGTGGACAGGTGCCCTGATGCTCATATCCTGACTTCCTTGGAAACCCACCAACCCACTGCGTTATCCCTTTCTTTAAATCCCAGCATTCGGGAGGCAGAGGTAGGTTGATCTCTGTTTGAGAAGCCTGGTCTACAAAATTAGTTCTAGGACAGCAAGAGCTATGTGGAATGACCTTATCTCAAAAAACCCAAAAACTTAAAAAATGACATGTTTAACTTCTGCTATGTGGCTGGGTCCTAAGAAGGCTATCTGGAAACTGAACATTTCAGCATAGGCAGAGATATACTGCCCTTTCACATCAACTACTGGTCAACATAATATTTTGATATGCAATGTTAGGAAGGGAAAATGAAAATAGTCAGCAGAAAGGGAGAAGTCACAGAGAAAAATTAATAGCCAGATAAAACCATTAATTTGAAGCTAAAAGACACTTTTTAATAGGAGGTAGACAATATTAAACATTCTCGAAAACGAGGACTGATTTGCTGAAATCCGAAGCTCATGATATTAATAAAAAGGGGAACTGATTACACTAGCTAATAAGATATGTCTACCCTGAAATAATCACACAGAAGCTTTTTCAGTAACTTATTAAAAACAAACAGACCTGGAAACTCCAAGCACATTAAAAAATCAGTGCCATGGACCGGAGAGATGGCTCAGTAGTGAAGAGCACTGGCTGCTCTTCCAGACAACCTCAGCTTGATTCCCAGCACCCACGTGATAGAACCAACCACTCAACTCCACTACCCTCTTCTGACACCTATAGGTACCTGGCACACAGATATTGCACATACAGACACACACGAAAGCAAAACATTTATACACAAAATAAATGTAAATTTTATTAAGTGCCATTAACTTACACTGACTTTCTGTCCAGTATTCGTTTCATTCTAGCTACAGACATAGCTTTAAGGATGAGTCCTGAGAATAGCTAAAAACAAACAAATAAAAACCCTGCTGTTTAAATACATCATCAATATTCACTATTTTACCCATCAGCACTCTCACCAATACTCCTCGTTAATCTTTTCTTTGTTCTCCTGGACTCGCCAAGAAAAATGTTGTTCTGAACAAAAAACTAAAGATGGAAGAAACTAGATCTTTCAACAAAAAAAATGTCGTGTCTCCCTCCTGTCTTCCCATTCTACCGTGCATGAGGAATGAGAACATTTCACAGTAACCTGGTGTCACTTTAAGGGAAGTAGACTTAGAGAGAAACAGGAAGTATGAATGCTCATCTTGTCTTGGTGAGACACTGAGAAGGAAGTGTGTTTTCGCTGTCCCACGAAGCACTTAACCCTAGGGCCACTCCTGTGATTGGAGATGGTCGAACTTGCGCACTGTGGATTCTGAACATCCGCACTGTGAATACTGGCACAGTGTCAGGTGGGGGAATGCGGTTAAGAATCCCTGCAGATGTGGAGGATCGGTGGCCAGTTACAGGAATCGGTTTTCTTCTTGAAAGGCACATCCTTTGGACGGAAACACCGGGCAGGAGTGAACGCAGCTGAGCAGCTGAACAGGAATAATGTGGAGCAGGTACGGACCATAGGAAGAGACTGAACAAGAAGAAAAATGTAGTCACTGCTACAGCATCCTATAATCCAGCCTCACACAGTCTACAGCTCCTGACTCACGCTCTTGGGGAGGGGCCATCATAACTCCTGGTGAGTTCCTTACCTGCGCAGAAAGGTAAGGGCGATGAAGAGTCGGGAGTGGGGGGTGATGGCATGTGACAGATAAGAAATGAGATGAACTATGGGGGCCTGGGATAGGATGAGGATCCTCAAAGGAAAGGTGACCACATCGAAGGGTTAGAAATCTGATAGGGCTGAAAATGTGTGAGCTGTGAGTCTCCTCAGGGGGTAAATTGAGAAAGTGCTGTTCAGACAACAAGATGCCATAAAAGGTGACTATAGGAGAGTTGCTGCTATTTCTCATAAGCTCTAGGGAACCGCTTTTTTCCCTTAAGACAAAGTTTCTCTGTGTAGCCCTAGCTGTCCTGGAACTCATTTGTAGACCAGGTTGGTCTCAAACTCAGAGATTCAACTGCCTCTGCCTCCTGAGGGCTGGGATTAAAGGCCTGCACCATCACTGCCCAGCCTAGGCTACTATTAAACAAATACAAACTAAGTAGCCAGAAAGACTGCTCAAGATGCTTACTGCCAAGCTCAGAGACCTGAGTTCAATTCCTGGAAAAGGTATGATGGAAGCAACTAACCAATTACGGCATAATCTCCACGTAGCGCCATAGCACACTCACTCCCACACATGTAGGCACACACACAGTAAAGAAATGTAACTTTAAAAAATAAAACTATGAAGTAGCACAAAGGGACTGTCTTTCCTTTGTGTGTGACATACAGAACATACAGACATGTCACGTGAGAAGCAGCCATTGCCTTGGGCTGAGGGGAGTCTTAAGCAAGAAACAAATGTATGTAAGTGCTATCCATCAAGCTGTGGTCTGATCAGGAGGCATCTTTAACATTAAAAACCTGTGAAAGGTGTGGTCATGTATTAGGTGTCTTCCTAGAATTCTGTGAGCTTTCTGTGGCATGACAGAGCTTCCCTGTGTGTCTGGGGGGACAACTACACGGCAGCATTGACGCACAAGCATGAAGACACTGAATTGGAAGTGGTGGCTTATTTTAAAGTCCCGACAAAGCTAAGAGTCTTGACAGTATGCCCACAGAAATGGAAGGGAAACCTACATTGTGCTCTGAAAAAAGAGAAAGTTTTGCACACAGCTGACCCCAGTGGAATGTCGGGTCTGGGATCATGGAAGATCCAGGAACAATGGAATTCTGCATGGTCTTACTAAGAAGATGCCCAGCTTGCACTAACAGCCAGTCACTTTCTGGTCTTTTAAGAAGAGATTATAGAAGCAAATTGACTTTAAAATCATTGCTGTTTTACATATACACCAGTGTTTAAACTCATCCACACATCAAGAACTGGAAGACAATCACAATTTGTATGTCTGCAATAATAATCTTTTGGCTCCAGGCTCCCTCTACTGACTCCAAAATAATAAATAAACATTTCACTGGCATCCTCCTGACAAGACTCAACTGCATATGAAAGCCAAGACAAACAAGCTTGTGCAGGAACAATGGACGTCCTTAGCAGGAGAAGCAGGAAGTTCAACATTTGAAGAAAGGTCAAAATGTAAACTAATTTGCAAAGTACCCATATAGGCAGAACTATATTCAATTGCCATTATTGAACCAACTCTTATCCACAAATGGCAACTGCATGTGGTTTGACTTAATTTTTTAATTGTCAGAGAGAGGATGGTGTCACCTGAATCACAGGTATATACAAGTATGTTGACAGCGGTGGTTACTGTCATCAGCAAAAACTCTCTGTAATGAAACTCACTAACAGCACTAATCAGTTCACATGTTTCTTAGCTAAAACTAACCACGGGATGTGTTAAGTGCCATACAGGAGTGTGTATATGATAATTTTGTTGAGAAGAAGTATGCCTTAGGTTAGGGTAAAGATACAAAGCGTCTCACATGAGAAGGTAAATGAAAGCAATGCTCAGCAGCCCCGTGTTTACAAGAGGGAAGCTGGAAATTAAACAGTGCTTTAGCTGTGAGAAGAGGAAGTAGGGTAATTTGCATAGACTTCAAACAATCTCACAACTATTGAGCAAACCAGCAAATCCTGGAAAGAATTAGAGCGAAAAGCCAAAGTCAATACACTTCAAACCCCCTTGGTGTTTCCCAGCAACTAGCAAGAAAGCATCTTCTGCTGGTTCACACTTTGCACAAAATAAATATTAAGTCCGTTGTTGGTACTCTTCCAAAAAGTTAATATTTTACAGTTTGGAATTTTAGTTTAAGACTGCCTTTGAAGCTCAAAGAATGCCTTTTTGAAGTTATGTTTTCATAGACCTAGGAATCTGGTCTGAGAATGAAAGATGTCATCAAAGATTTATTTACAAAGATGGCCATCAAACACCTCTCTCTCTCTCTCTCTCTCTCTCTCTCTCTCTCTCTCTCTCTCTCTCTCTCTCTCTCTCTCTCTCCAGGGTTGTGTTTCTTGTGTTTCATGTTTCGAGACAGGGTTTCTCTGTGTAGCCCTTACTGTCCTGGAACTCACTCTGTGCCCTTGAACTCACAGAGCTCTGCCTGCCTCTTCCAGCCTCTTCCAGTTGGGTCTGAGGAGTGCACTGACACAGCTCAGAACCTTATTTCTCACAGTTACTGTTTAACTCTTGCATCTCATGCCCAGAACGCAGCCTTATTCTCAGCTCCCAACAAAGATGCTCAGAAACAGTGAATTGGCAGAAGAAAAGTTAGAAATTTCCAAAGCAGGGGCTGTCTGAGCAAATTAAGTGAGTTGTAATATATATCACCTATTTGCCATTAAGATATTTTGAACACTAAAGACATTGGGAAACATTCAAGAGAAAATGTTAAACAACAAAAACCAAGAGTGCCAACAACAGAGACCATCAAATACAAATGTCAGTAAGTAAACATGTGCCGGAAGTAAAAGTTAATATGTGCACAAAAGAGGGCTAGACGTAAAGAATAGAACTGATCACAGAGGTTCTTACTGGGCAGCAGAATCCTGGGTAGTTTACATTTTTATGGTTGTGGTTTTTGGTATGTTGTAAATTGTCCATCGTGAGAGTGTATCGGTAACCCTGGGTTTTCATTTGTAAAAGAGCTTGCTTGTTTTTTCATTGCTCAGCATTAAGCCCAGGGCTGTAGTGTGCTAGGCAAGTACTTTGCCACTAACCTACATTCCAATCCCTATATTAGTTTTATACTCAGAAAACACTAAATGTTATTTAAACATGTTTTTGTATCGTGCTCTGCTAACATTCAGATCTATAATAAAAAATAATTACCCATTAAAAATCGAGATGGGGCTCGGATTGTCGCTCCGTAGGAGACTGCTCGCCTAAGGTATACAAAGTCAGGGATCCAATCCCAAGGATGGGCTAAAACCCGAAGCACCATAAGTAGCTGCTACGGAGGGATGTAGCTGTAGCTGTAGCGTTTCCAGGAGCATTTCCTTTCACTTCTTTGTTTTGTTTTTCGAGACAGACCGGCCTGGGCTCAAACTCAGAAATCCTCTGCCTCCCGAGTGCTGGGACTAAAGGCATGTGCCACGACCTCCTGGCTCCTTTTGGCTTCTTTAGAACAACTCCTCACTAGGGAGATGCTTTAGATAAACTTATTCAGTGTCTAAATGCATAAGCCAGAGCTTAACTTTGCTTTATATTTGAGCATTGTGTCAAAAACCAACTTCTGCATATAGGTTATAGAGATGGGTGAATTATTTCTGATGTTATGTAAATGAAGACGAAATGTAATGCTTTTTCATCAAAGTGAAATATAACGACCATTGTGGAGTTGAATAAGCATTGGGCCAGGTACTCTGCTGGAATGGCCTTGATTCTTACTGTTACCTGAAAGTTGGCTATTTTCTTTAAACGCATAATACATCAGAATGGAAGCTATTACCAGAGTCACTTGTCAGATGTCATTTAGTCTGTAAAGAGTTTCTCTCTCCGTGTTGTGAGAAATAGGAACCATAGACACACCCTGAAAACCCTGCAGTTTGTAAACTGGTTTGGGCTCATCCTTTTCTATGTAGGGGGAAGAAAGAGATAGTCTAATCAGGTCAGCTTGATGCTTACACTTCCTTACAGAGGGACAATGTGTGCAACAAAGGCGCCATTCTCTACTGAGCAATGCCAAGCAAATTTAACAAAACTGAGGTTTTAAAACATAATAAAGAAATACACTTTCCCTTTGCCTTTATGGAGAAAGATCTTGGGTAAAACTCAAGACTCCTGACATGTACAATTTTCCCTTCCCTGCAATAGCAGAAGTCGGGGCTTGCTGGGCCCTCACCAGACATGGCCTGCAGTTGTCAATGATTTCATTGAGTTCCTTAAACTTTCATTCTAGAATTTCCCCCTCAATGCTTTCCTATCATCCATGACTCAAAGAGATTTAGAGAGTGCCTGGAAGAATGAATCAGAGGATTTAAAAACAACGGAAACTTTCTGTATTCTTGGTTCAGAATGATTTCGCTGGTTCTATTTTTATAATAATGTCAAAATTGAATCCGTTTTTCTATACATTAAAACGTACATATTTTAGCCATCAGATAAATTGCATGTCCCCAGAGGGCCCTTAAGAAGGTGATTATATCTCTTATATTCTGGCCACTAGGTGAAATTCGAATGCAGTTTTGATTCCAACAGACGGGTCCCCTTCAAAACTCGTTGCCTAGCAACAAGTTCTCTGTGTCCAAGGAGAGAAGTTACCCATTTCCCCCCTAGAAGATAAGCTTGAGAGAACATTGAAATTTTCTAACAGGGCGCTCTCCCACCCTCTTTTGTGACCGAAGCAGTGAAGCATAAGACCTCTAAAGGGCTGAGGTGCTTCAGTAGCAGCCCGGGCACAAAAGGAAACCCAGACTTGGCCCGGGCTGGGTGGGAAAGGCGAGTCTGGTTCTAAACACCTGAACCGGATCCCTAGGAGAACTGATGTCGAGGTCCCCAGGAAACCCATAATCTTCTCGGGGCGATCTCAGGTGCAGGGGATTTTTGTTCATTCAGATCCAGAGGCACCCAGCCCTCCCAACTCAAGGCATCTTTTCTTCCACAAGTTGTAACCCCAATGAGGCCACCTCGCCCTTTTCCCTCCGCCACCTAGAGTCAGGATCAGGTATGGACACCGACCTTCCAGTCACCCTGTCTCCGGCCTTTCTCAAAGTAACCAGGATACGTGGTCAAGCCTGCCCCAGGGTGTGCGCCCCTAACTTGCCCCGCAGCGCGACGCCCAGTTCCTCCGGACGCTGGGCCACCCGCGCCGCCCGCTCCGCCCTTCGCGTGGTTCCAGCAGCTGGAACAGTTCCCGCTCCGCTCCCGCCCCGCGCTCTGCGCCCCGCCCCGGGCCCGCCGCGCTCCGCCCCGCTCGCCCCTCCGCTGCGTCGGGCTGTCCAGTCGCTGGGCAGCTCGGGTGGTTCCCGGGGCTCCTCCCGCAGCCCGTCCGGTCTCCATGGCAACGCGGCGTCCCAGGCTCGCAACTCGGAACCCACCGCGAGTGCGGAGCGGGGCTGGCCTTCCTGGTCTGCCCTTCGAGGAAACAACTTGGCAGGGCGGCCAGAGGGTAAGCAGCAGTGTGGTGACTGTGAGTAATTTACCCACACCCCTGGGAGTGGCGGGTCCCAGCCCGCACCTCCGACAACACTTAATCCTAAAAATGTATCTACCACTCCAGGTTGGTCCTGTGGAACCGCACGGCTGTCGAAATACTGCCCGAGAAGGTAGGATGCTCTGCTGAGAGGAGGGAAAGTCTGCCTGTTTAGGGGTATCTCACCCTACCGCCAAAATGAAAACCGTCATGTCCTATCCTAGTACTTCCAGCTCCGCCCCGTTGTTCGCTATTCTTTTACTTTTTCAAACAACTTAATGGTTTATGAGGATGAGCACACCCCCCCCCCCCCCAGGCATGCTCTCTACCTATAACTTCTTTGGCTCTGTGAACTTTGCCCCCCCTGGATCTCCCAGGAGAAAGGTTCGCACTACGAACTGCCCCTAAATCCAATCTGGACGACTTGGAATATCCAAAAATCAAGATTTTGACTTTTGACTCCTTGCACTACTCTGCATCACACCCAAAAGCATTTAATTGATAAGTAGCACGGTGACACCGGTACTGTAGGTGACTTGCTGAGTCTGTTTGTTCTTATCCCAAGATCTTTGCTTTTTACAAAGAGATATGAAGAAAATGCTTTAAATACTTTGCTTCATTCTCCTAAAAACTAAAGTCAATGGCTCCCGAATCCGTATGTATGTATGTATGTATGTATGTGTGTATGTATGTATGTTACTAGGGTTTGGGGGTTTGTTTTGGTCTCCAGAAAACAACATCGGTAGAAATGATCTCTGTTGAGTTTCCAGAGCTAAATTCCAACACTAGGGATTCCCACTGCACCCTCTCCACCATTCCGGTCTCTCGCTCCTGCCCTGCAGTGAAGCTGTGCTCCCTGCTTCCGTGTCCAAGCAGTCCCAAGTTCTATTAGAACTGCCAAGCACACGGTTCAGGACTCTCCTTACAAGGCCGAGCGATGGGTACTGACAGCATCAGGAGGAGCTGAGGAGTTTACTCCTATCCCAGTTAAGTTCTCTTGTTATGTATGCTCATCTGTGCAGGAGTCACAGGGTAAGTGATTGGTTGACTCAAAATTACATGATCTGTTGAAGTTTGAACACAGGCTGCCTCCAACAAGCTATCGTCCTGTCAAGGAGGAAAAACACTGTTTATATTTTAAGTATTTATGGGTATAAGTGATGTGTTGTAGAAATTTTACATTTTAACCTGTGGTTTTTGTCCCACCTTTAACCATTTAGTTTTCAGACAAAACACATACCCAGCCTTTATATTTATAATAAGCCTTAGTCAGCACTAGAGCTAGGCAGATATCTCCCCTCTATGTTATTAAAAAATTATTTCTATCAATAACCCCAAGTTATTATTTACTGGGTTTTTATCTGGGCTACTCTTAACTCTAATTGGCCAGCTCTCAGGGCCATGTTTATTTTGACTCTTAACCCATGGTGTCTTCCTCCTCCTTCCCCACTTCTTCTCCCTCTCTTCACGGTCTCCCCCCAAGCCCCAGACTGGGAACTTCAAACACCACCTATATCTCTTCTGCCCAGCTACAGGCTGTGGGCATCTTTAGTCACCAATCAGAAATAACTTGGGGACAAGGTCATATGGTGTCACTTGGGTTTATTTGCAGGCTTTTTTTTTTTTTGTCTCTGGGACAACCAAGTCTTGGAGACCCACACTTAGCATTACAGTACATACCAACAGACCAAACCTCAACAATTTTTTTGCCTAATTAAAAAGGCTTTAAAAAATATAAATTGAATATAATTATAATTATGAAAATTATAAGGTTTGATATATATTTATAACATCCAGTCTATTATATTTGGCAATTTAGATAAAGTATTTTTTATCATTTATCTATTTTGGTGAGTTAGAATTTTGCATATTAATTATTTATTTTTTAACCTGTATTATCATTTTAAAAGCATCCTAGAACATTTTTTTTATTTTAAATAAGTTTAGTTGTGAGATAATAGTTATTTATTTAATTCCATCAGAAATTTGAGAAGGAATAAATATTATTTGAGTAGGTAGGAAGTGCACGAATACAGTTTTTAAAAATTATAGAAATGACAGAGATAGCTTATCACTGGGACAGTCTCCAATATTTTTTATAATGTTGGAGCAGCTGTCTTTAGCCTTCTGGCCCAGAATATTTGACAGACTTTAAGTGGAGCAGGAATTATGAAGGACTAGCTTACTCTGTCTTGGCAGAGTTTAGTAGTTGATTTTTTTTTTTTTGGTCCAGTGGCTAGCCTGCCACAATGGAAGCGACTTTCTATGTAGGTTAGCAGCAAATTTGTCTCATAGTCAAAAGATTTTTTAATAATTTTTTAGATGTCATATTTTGTGGGTCTTTGATACTCTCAAAGACCATTTGTCTATTCATAGTCTATCTGAACCAGTAAACACAGTCTGTTTTTAGCCATTTATTAAATATATAACCCAGGATATATATTTTGTGATAATTTAGAGTAGTATCTAATATGACTATGAGTTTGATTGATTGTTTGATTGACTGTAACTTGTATTATTTAATTATTCTAAACAATTTCTAATAGTAGTTATCAAAAAGGTTAGGGTTAAGCCTTATATTTTAAAATGAGTATTATAGGTATAATGTCTAACAAAAATAATCTTAAACTTTGTATTAATAAACAAAGATTTATATCAATGAAAACCTAACCTGTATCAATATATAAAACTTTGTATTAATATAACAAAATATAACCTTAATTTTGTATTAAAATATAAAGATTTTTATTAATATAAGATTATGACTATAAAATGGTTTTGTATGTTTTTTTGTGACAGGATTGTTTTGTTTTCCAAGAATTCACTCTGTAGATCAGGCAGGACTTGAACTCAGAGATCTGCCTGTCTCTGTTTCACAAGTGCTGAGATTAAAGGCATGTGCCACCACTGTTTGGCCTCAGACTCATAAGTAACCTATCTGTCCTTGCCTTTGTCTTCCAAGTATTGAGATCAAAGGCCTGGATTTATTTATTTATCTATGTATACTTGAAAACATTTTAATTTTTATTTATTTCTCCCTTTGGAGGTTAATACCTCTGTGGATAAATATACTTGCATCTCCTTTCTCTTTATATACACTAATATCCTTCTTTTATTTAACTTTATTTAAATTCCCTTCTATTTACTGTATAAACATATTTTCAAGCTAACATATATGTGTCATGTGCTAGGACAAGAAGTCCCAGCATTCCCCTGGAGAACACGTTGAAGGAAACCAGTTGCTTAAGGTAGTGTGACACCTTAATTTATTTATTTTTATAATTTTTTTGACTGTGGGAAGCATGCAGCCTTGCTTTTTGTTCTCTGGGCAGCAGGATTTTGTCAGCTTCATTGCATAGCAATATCTGCGTGCAATTAGGTTGCCTTTCCAAGGCAGCGTAGAGCAGCATTTGGGAAGACCAAGGCTGGAGTTTGAGCCTGTTGCTTGGGGTGTTGGTTTGGTTTGGGGGGTGCACTGTGTTTGTCTGGGGTGCAAACCCCAGAATTATGTGTGCCAAATCAACATGTATTTTAGCACTAGTTCTGAACCCTGCGTGGCTTGGGGAAAAAACCCAACTTTGTTAAGAAACCAGGTTTCCATAGTCTTAAAGGGACAGCATGTGTTTTTTTATTTGGGAATCTGAAATTAAATTTTTTTTTCTCCACATGGCAGAGGTCTTTTGGGAGACAGATGGAGACAACAGGGGGAAAGAGAGAAAGACAAGAGATAAAAGGGAAATTAATTTTTTTAAGTGAGTTTTGGCCCCACATTGGACACCAATATGTTATACAAATTTTTAATTTTAACCTGGGATTTTTATCCCAGGTTATCCTTTAACCATTTAATTTTCAAACAAAACACATACCCAGCCTTTATATTTATAATAAGCCTTAGTCAGCACTAGAGCTGGGCAGCTATCCCCCCCTCTATGTTATTACAAATTATTTTTTATCAATAACCCCAAATTATAATTTACTGTGTTTTTATCTGGGCTACTCTTAACTCTAATTGGCCAGCCCTCAGGTCCATGTTTATTTTGACTCTTAACCCATGGTGTCTTCCTCCTCCTTCCCCACTTCTTCTCCCTCTCTTCACGGTCACCCCAAGCCCCAGACTGGGAACTTCAAACACCACCTATATCTCTTCTGCCCAGCTACAGGCTGTGGGCATCTTTATTCACCAATCAGAAATAACTGTGGGACAAGGTCATATGGTGTCACTTGGGTCTACATGCAGACTTTCTTGTCTTGGGCCCACACTTAGCATTACAATACATAGCAGTAGAATAATGAACGATCATTTTATATGCATTTGAGGCTGTCCAGTAAAATGTGCCTGGGTTGTGCTCTGCTCCACACCCCCACACACACACTGGCTCCCTCACCACAGTTGCTATCTGTCAATTCATCCATTCTCTGCCAGTCAGAGCATAAGGTTGCTTATAAAAACGAATATAATAAAAGAGTAGATAGCTCCATAAATACAATGAAGAAAAATATCATGTCTTTCATTATTAGAAGAGAAACCTAAATAGACTATTTGGAAATCTGAATCTTCAGTGTTAGCAACTCATTTGATAAAAGCCTGTTTGGGCTTTGCAGCCCACGTAGAACCTGAGTGACCCCACTGGCTGCTGGTTAGTGGCATATGCCTGGGGTGGGGGATGTATGTGAGATAATCCTACATCAGTTTTGGACACTAAGTCTTCTAAATCTAGTCTTCTAAATGGGATGTTTGCTGTCAGTTTGAGTTAACCACAGTTCACAGGCTCAAGTCCTGCACGTGGCTAGTGGCCGCTATGTCGAGCAGCTGAACTCTAGCTTCTATGTGATGTTCTCTGTTTCTTTTCAGTTCTACTCTTTCAACAGGTGCTTATACTGAGCCTTAGCTCGTGTGGTATGGAGTGCACTAGGCCCTAGAAATCGGTAGATACATGAAGTCCCTTCTCTCACAAAACTCCATCTAGTAAGAAGACAAAGGATAAGTTAATGCAACTATGATGAACTCATATGGAAGGCCTCAAGACCCCCATTTTTCTTTTATTTTGTCTTTCTTTCTTATTTCTCTCTCTCTTCCTCCCCATCCCCCTCTCCTCCTCCTCTAGTGTTAGTATTTAGCATAGGTTGGCCTGGCACTCATGGTCAAGCCTACTGGGACTGTTGGCATAAACCACCAGACCTAACCGTACAAAGGAGCTTACTTGTTTGTTTGGTGGTGCTGGGATCCAGTCCAGGCAGTACCCGATGGCATGATGCTTTTAAACTGATGCGGGATACATACTTATAACTAAGAAACAATTTATCTCTCCCTCTGTCTCTCTTCCTCTCTCATACTGAAGACTGAACATAGGATCTTGCATATGCTAAGCAAATGACCTACTACTGACCATTTTTGTTTCAGACAGACACAAAATTGTCCAGGCTAGCCTTAAACTTGACGATATAGTCCAGACTGTCCTGGAATTTGCAGTCCTCCTGCCTCAGCCTTCCTGCAGTTATAGGTATTTTGACACTAGGCTAAGAACCGGTTTCTTTTCTCAAGATCATCCCTCTGTGGTTATGGTCATTCCTGAATTCTCTAGCCACGTCTCCATAGTGGGGATGTGTGTATTGGTGTGTCTTCCTATCTGCCTCTTGCATGTTATGAACCATGATTCTATCCTTGGGCTTCTCTTGTTCTACATAGACGATGCAGTCCAACTCAGTTCTGTTTCCAGACTTAGGCGGTGAATCACCAACTGGTCTTTTTAGCTCTGTTCTCTCTCAAATTTACCCTGCACCAAATTTCTGGGATCAGTTTAATCTTCTGGTCTTGTTCAAAGCCTTGACTTTGGTTTGCACTGTGCAGTGCTTACAGCCCTGACTCCTTAGCATGTGGCAATTACTGGCCCTAATATTTCATTCCCACATACATTTCTAACTTCCCCTGCAGACATTCTCTAGCTCTGGACTGGACAGTTGCTATTGCTACCTGACGGTGGCCCCAATTTGGATAACTGTCACCTTCACAGTGAAGCCCCACTCAGAGGCATCCTGTGGGTGAAGATCTAACCTTATAATGTTACAAGCTTGTGGTTGGGATTCCTTCCATGTATTCAAAGTTGGCAGATAGATTTAACACTTCTCACTTGACATGGCCGGAGGCTATGCTAATTCTGTTACCAAAGCTCTGACCACAGGATACTAGGAAGGAGAGAAAAAAAAGAACCATAGTAGTCAAGGTTTCTTTTGGTTTAATTGACAAAAACAAAATCCCCATAACTCAGATTTGTTTCAGGTAAAAAATGAGAAATTAACTGTCTAGCCCATGGTAGGGACAGAGATTGGGTGGATCAGGGACTCAGATGGCATTAGAGATGTATGTGTGTGCCTTTTATATTTGTGTTTATTCTCTCTCTCCTTATTTCTCTCTCTCCCTTCTGCTCCCTCTTGTTCTCTCTCTTTCTCCCTCCAACAACCTCTCTTCTCTCCTTATTTATTATCCTGGAGTTCTAGACTCACATGATCCTAACTTTATGACAGTCCTGCTTAGAAAGCTTGTGACAAGCTAAGCTTGGGTCACAGACACATGACTAGGTCTGTCGCTGTTAGCTTATGAATTCACAGTGAGTATCCCAGTTAGAGTCAGTATTGCTGTGATGAAACACCATGACTGTGATGGTTTGTAGATGCTCAGCCCAGAGAGTGGCACTACTAGAAGGTGTGGCCCTGTTGGAGCAGGTATGTCACTGTGGGCATGGGTTTTAAGACCCTTATCTTAGCTGCCTGGAAGCCAGTATTCTGCTTGCAGTCTTAAGATGAAGATGTAGAACTCTTAGTTACTCCTGCACCATGCCTGCCTGGATGCTGCCATGTTCCTGCCTTAATGATAATGGACTAAATCTCTGAACCTGTAAGCTAGCCCCAATTAAATGTCCTTATAAGAGTTGCCTTGGTCATGGTGTCTGTTCACAGCAGAAAAAACCCTAACTAAGACAATGACCAAAGCAATTTGGGGAGGAAAAGGGTGTATTATACTTCCATATCACAGTCCATCCTCAAGGTTAGTCAGGGCTGGAACTTAAATGGGGCAGGAACCTGGAGACAGGATCTGATGCAGAGCCCATGGAAGGGTGCTGCTTACTGGCTTGCTCCTCATGGCTTGCTCACCCTTTCTTATAACAAGGACCACCAGCCCAAGGCTGGCACCACCATAATGGGTTGGGCTCTTCCTATCAATCACTAATCAAGAAAATACCCAACATGCTTGTCTACAGCTGGATCTTAAGGAGGCATTTTCTGGGTTTAGGTTCCCTCCTCTCAGATGATTCTAACTCATGTCCAGTTTGTATAAAACTAGCCAGCACAGTGGGTCTGCTTGGGAATGCTTTGTAGTTGGGCAGCTAGATTTGTCCAAAGATCTGGGGACAGACTATATAGTACATTGTTTATAGTTTCTTGTAGAAAATACAGTTATGGAAGAAATGCAGGAAACAAAGAGAATGGGTGCCATGTCAGGATTGTGGCACTAGAGCATGGTTTAGGCACAGCTCACTAATGCTCCTCCTCCTCCCCAGTCTTTCCATTTGTGCCTCTATTGCATGCAACCTCTTCTTGCATGTCACCTCTTATCCACGTGCTCAGTTGATTGCTTGATCCAGTGTTCACCATTATCTCAATTTATACAGTATAGAAAAATTACACTGAAGCCCCTCAGAAGCCTTGGGTACAGCAGTCTGAAGCCTGGACAGGGGGGAGAACCTGAGAATTACTGACTCCTAAGGAATTGAGTGTTAGGATGAGACAGGTCAAGTGGACATCTCCTTGCAAATGGTAAAAGCTGGACTGAGGACAGTCTGGGTCTCCAACAAGATGAGAGCTCTGGCTGTCCTGATTTTTCTTTCCCTACTGAAATGGGAAGAGAATGGTATGTCTGATGGTGCAGTCCAAGTAAGGGTCAAGTCCAAGCCAGAGCAAGGAGATGTCCACTTGACCTGTCTCATCCTAACCTGAATATGTAGGAAGCACAAAAACATAGCTTCTAAAACGTAAACAAATTGTAGAGAGAGCTGACTAGGACAGTCCCCTATTACTCAAAACATCATAGCATCTATCTTCAGCCTTCTGGTCTAGAACCATCTGACAGACCTTGACGTGAAGCAGGAACTATGAAGGTCTCGCTTACCCAGTCTTGGCAGAGCTAAACTCTCGGTTATTCTGCATTGTGTGTCCTTTCCTGGACAGTATATTTTTGTCTTTAGATGAGTAGAGCAATTTTTGTCCAGTGGCCACCTTACTATAACTGGTGCAACTCCATATGGAGGTTTTGATGCTCAATTTCTTCTTTGAACCAAGAAGGGGGTACTGCTGTCAGGAACAGACATGTCTCTAGTTACATGGTCCTTAATAATAGATGAATATTGAATGTCATATCCTGTGGATTGCTGATGTTTTGAAAGACTATTTATATAAAGTATATTTGAATTGTTAAACCTTGACCATTCTTAGCCATTTCTACTTGAATATTGTAGAAAGCACCTTAATATAATTAGATCAGAATCTAATGTAACCATGAGGTTACTATCTGGCCTTTAACTTGTGTTACTTAATCATCCTAAACAGTTTGTAATAGCAGTTATTAGAAGGTCTGGCTTTGGGGCTGGTGAGATGGCTCAGTGGGTAAGAGCACCCGACTGCTCTTCCGAAGGTCCAGAGTTCAAATCCCAGCAACCACATGGTGGCTCACAACCATCTGTAACAAGATCTGATGCCCTCTTCTGGAGTGTCTGAAGACAGCTACTTACATATAATAAATAAATAAATCTTAAAAAAAAAAAAGAAGGTCTGGCTTTAAGCCCTGTATTCTTAAATGAGTTGCATAGGCACAATGCCTATCTAAGAGTAACACTATTAATTCCAATTTTTGTATCAATATAATGAAAATCTTAAATCTGTATCAACCTAAAAATTCTGTGTCAATGTAAAAATTATAACTTCAATTTGCATCAATTATGAAGATTTCTAACAATGTAAAATTGTGGCTATACAATGCTTTGCTTAAGAGTGAATTTAGTAATTGATTCCATCGATTTCCTTCCTGTTCAAAATTATGAACTTTTCCAAATTATTCCTTAAAATGACAACCTATCATAATTTATAAAATAACCATAACCAGACACTGGAACCCAAGGGATTGGGATGATGACTCTCCACAACTTCTTCCTGCTGAATAGGGGAGATGAGAAGTTCTTTAAAGGGGTGGAGAGGTTTAGAAAAATTAGAAAATTTGGTTAGACTTAAGAAAGCTAGCTTTATATCTGTTCCCTAGTCTTTGTATGTTTAGAAGGCTTAGGACTTGACTGAAATTCTGACTGGATCCTTCTAAAAGGTTGCATGAAGCAAGTCCATCTGGAATCGGCAACAATTCCTGAAGCTGTTCTGGAAGCAGTCTCTGGACAGCCTAAGGAGTCAGGGGCTGGAACAGCAGTCACCTCAGCATCCCGGAGGATGAATCTTGCCAAAGCTGTAATATATTACATTCTGTAATATATAACTCTTACAACCCAAATTTTAGAGCTATTAAGATATTTGTATGCATTAAGCAAGATGCACAGATAAGTTAAAGATGAATTTTGTTCCTTCTTTAAGCAGGTGAAAGACAACTATCCTTTTATGAGTTAATGTGATCAGTAACCGATTGTAAAAAATCTTTATTCATGCCATATGAAGGAGAACATGAAGAATCTTAACAATTCCATAACCAACAAAATTTTATTGTCCAAATTTAGGTGAAGTTTTGGCTGGAGACATTTTTATGTCTGAGCCAATTATTGGGTTGTTCCCATGTTAAGGAATTAGCAAATCAAGTTACCTGTTCTGTTTGATTTTCTCAAAATTTTCTTTTCTGTAGCCAAAATCTTCAGGGGGTCTTCCCCTGTAGTATCTGACACATATCACTCTGGAAGGGGTCCAGTGCTTTTTCTCCTTTCCTGTCAACACAAATACAGGGCCTCTCTCCAAAGATGGCAGGTCATTGGTCCAGTAACCAGAAACCACTGAAGGTATAGAATTATTTAAATTAATAGCTTAGCCTCTCTCCCAGAGGATTTTTAGTATCATAAATACCACCAAACTTATATATAATCTTCATTTTAGCAATTAAAACAACTCAAAGCAGTTAAAGCAATCCAAATAAATATCTGTTGAGGTAGTATTCCTCCACTATCTCCCGGGTTTTTTTTTTGTTTGTTTGTTTGTTTGTTTTTCCTTACATGATTAATTTTTAATAGTGAGTTCAACGCCTAAGTTTCTACTGTCTGAGGTAGGCTAGGCTCACTATCTCCTGCCTTTTGACCTACAGTTTAAGATTTTTAAAAAGCCTCAATTATTTATTCATCTATGTATTTATCTTTAATTAAATTCCCTTCTACTTACCCTATAAGCCTATTTCCAGGTTCTGTTTTTGTCCTACCAGGCTGAACAATCCCAGAATTCCTGTGTAGACCATGTTCAAAAGAATCTGAGTACTTGCCCTGGGATAGGCCTTTTCAATTTTTCTTTAAAGCATTTTTTTTTCACTCAATCTCCCTTCTATCTGTACACCTTTGTTTATCTGTCTATGGGAGGCAGAGGGCAACTATTGTCTGCCTCTGTCTTCCTCCCCGCAGAAAGCAGGGGTCATTTGTTGTCTGCCTCTCTGCCTTCCTCAAAGCAGCCCCCAATCTCTCTGCACAGCAGGGGCTTCCAGCACCTCTGACAGAAATCCTCTCCTGGCTCAGGCAAAATCTGTAGCCTGCTAAGAAGCCAATTCTCCCAAACTCCCAACCTAACATCATGGCGTGTTTGTATTCCATCTGAGAATCTCTAAATAATCTTTAGAAGTGAGTTCTTGCCTACCACGTTGGGACAATCTGTAGTGATGAGTAGTTAATCCACTTTAGGCTCCCAGTGGGGCATGCACATTTCTTCTGCACCTGCCCAAGAACTCTAGATTCCAGAATGAAAGAGACAGACAGACAGACAGACAGACACACACACACACACACACACACACACACACACACACCACCAGCTAATTTTGATATGCCTTGACTATCTTAATGGTTGGGCATTCCCCAACCGCCCCATGGCTAGCACACACCCCCTCTCCAGTACTCCTGGCTTAACACCTTCTAAATCTATATCTTTGCTGCCCCGTTACCTTCTGCACAGTGCTCCCATGGTGCTGCTTTCTCTTTACACTACATTGCTGGATGACTTTTCTCTTGCAGTTCTTAGATCTGATCTCTCTGCTTCTGAGTCATGGGGACTCTCTCTCTCTCTCTCTCTCTCTCTCTCTCTCTCTCTCTCTCTCTCTCTCCCTCATCCCTTACCAGTCAAAGCTGGCTGGGGACAGGGGCCCTTAACATCTGGAAGCTCAGCTTTTGGGAGCCTAATTAAGACAAAGTATTAGAACCATCTCTCAACGAGAGCCATCTGAAAAGGGAGCAGTGCCAACTAATGCCTCTTTGCTTTGTTGTTCACAGTCTTAGCCCTGAATTTTGTATTCCTGAAATTCCCAGGTATGTAGTAATAACCATTTTAAAAGTCTGGTTTGAGGCCCAGGCATAATGGTACACATCTGTAATCCCAGCCCTTGGGAAGCAGGTGGATCTTTGTGAATTCAAACTCAGTCTGCTCTGTGTAGTGAGTTCTAGGTCAAACAGAGCTACAAAGTGATACCCTGTCTCAGAAACAAACAAGAAGTCTGCCATGGGATGTGGAGCCAAGTGGAGGGACAAGTGAATTGCTGATGTATGGTAGAAATACGTGTGACCTTTTCCATAAGTAAAAATAATACAACTAAATGACTTATCCAGATATACGAAGGACTCCATTATGAGGAAAATCAATCCTGTAACTGAATAGCCTAGAAAGCAACAAAAATCTAGGAGAAGGGCTGGAGAGATGGCTCAGCAGTTAAGAGTTCTCACTGACTGCTCTCCCAAAGGTCCTGAGTTCAAATCTTATGGCCACATGGTTGTGAGCCACCATCTGTAATGGGATGTGATGCCCTCTTCTAGTGGGTCCAAAAGAGGAGAAAACATTAAACTTCTAAGTATTAGTAAATGCATGTGAAGACTTATGAGATAAAAATTAAAATGTATCACTGGATAAAATAAAAGATCAATTTGTACATTTATATATTTAAACAATACTTTAATAAAATTCCATTTCCTAAATGTGGAAGCCTCCACCTTCCTCTGGCTCAGATTTCCTCTAAAAGTTACCTATGGTGGCACCAGCAAGCTGGACAGTGGCAGAGATTTATTTATCATATTTAGTTTCTTGAAGCTGGAGAGGGACATATAACTGTTAGCTGGAAAGAAGTTATGATTTCCAGAGTCAGCTCAGTGGGAAGGGTGTCCCAGAGCCTGCTATTGACTGTATTTCAGTCTAGACCTAGAATCCAAGATAATGAACTGAAAGATAACAAAACTAGTGGGTGGTTCAACACATTACCACTGTCCCGTGCAGAATCCTTCCTGCAGCTCTGTTTAGATGGACCTCACGATGAGATGAGAAGAAAGTTGGTTTCTCTAGAGCAGCGGTTCTGAACCTTCCTAATGCTGACACCCTTTAATACAGTTCCTCATGTAGTGGTGACCCATGACATAAAATCATTTTTGTTGCTACATCACAACTGTAATTTTGTTATTAAGAATCATAATCTAAATATCTGTATTTTCTGGTGGTAGTATGCAACCCTGTGGAGGAATTGTTTGAGCACCTCCCCAAAGGGGTCACGACCCCCAGGTTGGGGGTTGGGAACCACGGTTCTAGGTTTTATAATGTGACTTCTTAGCCCATGCGTCACATTGAGACGCATGGGCTCCTGCTCCTAATTCTGTGTTTGGCAGTTAGGAAGTAAAAGTGTCCTCTTTGTTTTTCAGCAACTACCTGGACAAGACTGATGTGCAGGTAAAGCATTCGGGGGCTGGGGGCGGAGCTTAGCTGGTACAGTGTCTGCCTAGCATGCGCACAGGAAGCCCTGATGTCAACCCCCCAGCCTGCACAAACTGACATAGCTGCACACTCCTGTCATCTTTGGTTTTGTTCATTTTGAACTATAAGCCTACCCTTGTAATGGCTAAGCCATTTCTCCACCTCAGTCCTGACACTTGGGAGGGGAAAGAAAAAAATTGGATGTTCAGAATTGTCCATGGCTACATAGTAAGATCAAGGCCAGCCACAAACGCATAAATATGCCTCGTCTCAAAAAATTTTTAAAAAGTAAATAAAATGTGTATTGCCGGAGATTCTGTTCTTGTTTTGTTTTTGTTTTTAGAATACTTTGTGTCAGCTTTACCATCCATTTATAAGGTTTAGAAATAATTGGCTTTAGAATATATTATACAATAGAAATATTTACATAGAGGGTCATAATATATTTTTCCAAATACTTCAAACTAAAATAATAATGATAATTCTAGTTTTTATTCCTGCTTCTATTTTAGGCATCAAAAAGCAGACAGAATGGCAGATTGCTATTGTATGATCCGAAGGGTAAATGATTTATTACTTAGAATGTGTTTGACCATGATCTTGTTTTGAGTATTAATTAAAAATATTGGAATGGTTGGATGTCATTGTATAATTAAACAGTTAAAGCCTGTGTTATCTAACTTTCAAAAACAAACAAACAAACAAACAAAACCCCTTAACTATTTCTCAATTAAAATTTTATGTTAGGGATAGCACTGTAGGGAAAAAAATTACCAAATATGTTTCTTTTCTCTTTCAGAAAAACTGATGAGCGGCGCCAATAAAGAAAAGTCACAGTAAGGAAATGCCTTGGCCTGTTAAGTAATTAGAAGTAGATAGCACAAACCAGTTATCACCTAATTAAACCTGCAAAGGCGGCCGTGCGTGGATGGGCTGTGGTTGTTACTTGAATAGAGAGATGTCTAAAATGAAAATTAAACTGTGAAAAAGTGAACCGTCTGTGATGCTCACATCTGCCTCTAATGCTTAAACATAATGTCTTCTGGCTCCTCTGCCTGCCTTTTCATTTCCTCTACTCTTTCCCGTTTCCCTTTGATGCTGCTTCCTTCTTTAGAACATCTCTGTAAGTGAATACTTACTATAAAATTAGTATTCTCAGCTCATTTAACATGCATCATAGTCCTACATAAAGAAAAAACATCACCTTGAATAGTTGAAGAAGCTGGTATTTGAAAATCACAGTGTAGATCAATTGAATTGCAGATAATGAGGTATTAGCTCTACTGATAGCACCAATTCCAAGGCTTGATTAAACTCCTTTACAATACAATTATCTCCTACCTTTTGGGAAAAAATATGATATCCTATGAAAAAATCACAGTTTTAATATTGACCTTAGAACAAATTCCTAGGGCTGGAGAGATGGCTCAGCAGAGAAGAACCTGGAGCCTCACAACCAACTCTAACACCAGTCTTAGGGAACACAATCCTCTCTTCTGGTCTTTTTGGGCATTGCACACATATTGTGCATAGACACATGCAGGCAAAGCTCATATACACAACAAATGAAAAGAGGAAAGGTGCCTGTGTCAGGCCTGGCCACCTCAGTTCAGTTCCAAGGACTCAGACAATCAAAGAAACAACTTCCGGTAATTCGTGTGTGTGTGTGTGTGTGTGTGTGTGTGTGTGTGTGTGTGTGTGTATGTGTGTGTGTGTGCGCACATGTGTGTGCGCGTGTGTATGTGTGTGTGTGTGTGTGTGTGCGCACGCGCATGTGTGTGTATGAGTATGATTGTAGCTCTTGGGAGCTCCAGGTATATTGTCTATCATGCCTGAAGTCCTGGATCATTTTGAATACTATTGGCTGAGAAAAATTCTACTCTATGAAACATATATATTAATTTTCAAACTGTAATAGCTAAAAATGTTCATCTTTGCTTTTTAAAAAAATTATCTTTAATTTTTTTTTTTTTTAACAATCCAGTCATTATCCCCCTCCTGGTCTGCCCTCTGACAGTCCCTCATCCCATTCCTCCTCTCCTGTCTCCAAGAGGATGTCCCCACCCCTCCCCACCCCACCCTGCCAGGCCTCCCCACTCCCTGGGACCTCAAGTCTCTCCAGGGTTAGGTACCTTTTCTCTCACTGAGGCTAGATCAGGCAGTCCTCTGCTGTATATGTGACAAGGGCCTCACATCAGCTAGTATATGCTGCCTGATTGGTGACTCAGTATTTGAGTGATTTCAGGGGTCCAGGTTAGTTGAAACTGCTGGTCTTCCTATGGGGTTGCCCTCCTCAGCCTTTCCTAATTCAACCACAGGGGTCCCAGACTTCAGTCCATTGATTGGGTGTAAGTATCTGAATCTGTCTCAGTCAGCTGCTTTTTGGGCCTCTTGGAGTGCAACCATGTTAGGCTCCATAACATGGTTGCACTCCGAGCACTCTATAAGCACACCTTATCATCAGTAATAGTGTCAGGTCTTGGAACCTCCCCTTGAGATGGATCCCAAGTTGGACCTGCTTTCTCTCAGTCTCTTCTCCATTTTTGTTCCTGCAGTTCTTTTAGACGGGAACAATTCTGGGTCAGAGTTTTTGACTGTAGGATGGCAACCCCACCCCTTACTTGATGCCCTGTCTTACTCCTGAATATGGACTCCATATAAGTACTCTCTCCCCAATGTTGGGCATTTCATCTAAGCTCCCTCCTTTGTGTCCTGAGAGTCTCTCATCTCCCAGGTCTCTGGTACATTCTAGAGGGTCCCCTCTCCTCACTTTTGCTGCAAACTTTATATATCATATAAATATAATACCTAAAAAATAAATCCGTGTAGCCAGGCATTGGTGGCACACACCTTTAATCCCAGCACTTGGGAGACAGAGATAGGCAAATCTCTGAATTCAAGGCCAGCCTGGTCTATAGAACTAGTTCCAGGACAGCAAGGGTTACACAGAGAAATCCTATCTCAAAAAAAAAAAAGCAACAGCAAAAAAGAACTTGTATTTAGGTAGGGAGTGACCTGAGCCACAGATGTGAAGGTCAGGAGACAGCTTCTAGTAGTTGTTTGTTTTTCCTTCTGTCATGGAGGCCTTGGGGCTCAAACTCAATTCATCAGGCTTGGCAGTAACTGCTTTTACCAGATCTGCCATCTCACCCACCCACCCCCAGCCCCCACCCCATATATTTTGCATCAAAGAGAAAGTACTGTAGTAGGTCAATGTCAGAAGATTTACATTTGTTTCAAGTTACAGTCCACTGTAAAAAAAAAAAATGTATAAAGTATACATCTATCTACCTACACATACTTCTGTATATCCTGTTATCTATCTACCTACACATACTTCTGTATATCCTGTTATCACAGAGTTGAAAGCACACTCAAAAAGAGATAACATTGTCCAGTACTAATGTTTAGGCTTCAGCCTCCCAAGTGCTGGGCTTTAAAGGCATGAGCTACCACATCCTGCTAAACTGAGTAGCTTTTAGTTGGAGAAAAGGTTGAATTCATGACTTGTGATTCTTCCAGTACTAATGGAAGTTAACAGGCCATCGGCAGGAATAAGTGACTGTTGTGTCAGTGTGCCCAAGCTGTATTGGTTGCTTCTCTCGTTGCTGTGACTAAATGCCTGACAGAAGCAACTTCAGTGAGGAGGTTTATTCTGGGTCATAGTTAGAATGCACTGCATCATAACCAGGAAGGAGTCCCGCTCCTGGCAGCCGGGAGAGGAATGCGGTGCTCATCATTAAGCTGAGTTCCAGCCCGAAGGATGGTGCTGCTCATATTTAATAGCTTTGTTCACCTTGGGTATCCTAGCCAGTGTTTGTAGATGATGCTGAGCAGGGGTGGGCCTGAAGCAGAGCTGATCCACATCCCACGGGAGACACAGCCCAGGAAGTCAGTGCAGTCCAGACCTGGACAGGGGAGCAGAACACTGTGGTCAGATATCCCTGTGCTCATGCAGGGACAAGAGCAAGGGTGGTAACTGTAGGCATGAGCCTCACAGATGTGTGGTGTGACCATCCCAGGTTCTTTATTGAAAGTTAAAAGTAACTGAGGTTAGTTTTTGAAGACTGTGATGACAGTAAAAATGAAAAACTGTAGTGACCATAGAGAAGAATGAACTCATTCAGAGAATTTCTCAGAGGAGCTTCCTAGGCAAGCTCAGCACCGTTGGCTCCACCTGCTGACTGGGAGGTCCTTTGGTTAGGTAAAGACCTACCTGTGCTAGGTTAAAGAACACTAGTGTTCTCTCTCTTTCTCTCTCTCCTTCTCCTTCTCTCTCTCTCTCTCTCTCTCTCTCTCTCTCTCTCTCTCTCTCTCTCTCTCTCTCTCTCTCTCTTTCTCCTTGTTCTGAGTCTTCACTCCTGTCCCAGCTACAGGGGAAATGGCTGAAGCAAATCCACAATTCGTTGAAGAAACTGTACCCTAGGGTTGTGTTCTGCGATGGTGTGCATGGGTTGTGTTCTGTGGTGGTGTGCATGGGTTGTGTTCTGTGGTGGTGTGCATGGGTTGTGTTCTGTGGTGGTGTGCATGGGTTGTGTTCTGTGATGGTGTGCATGGGTTGTGTTCTGTGGTGGTGTGTATGGGTTGTGTTCTGTGATGGTGTGCATGGGTTGTGTTCTGTGATGGTGTGCATGGGTTGTATTCTGTGGTGGTGTGTATGGGTTGTGTTCTGTGGTGGTGTGCATGGGTTGTGTTCTGTGGTGGTGTGCATGGGTTGTGTTCTGTGGTGGTGTGCATGGGTTGTGTTCTGTGGTGGTGTGCATGGGTTGTGTTCTGTGGTGGTGTGCATGGGTTGTGTTCTGTGGTGGTGTGCATGGGTTGTGTTCTGTGATGGTGTGTATGCTATACAACCTTTTCTAAAATGAATGCTAAGCTGCCTTCTCATTTCTACTTCACTTAAGCAAAGCCCCCTTTGGACGCAGGCCGAGATTATCAAACAAGCTTTATACTTCTCCAGCGCAGATCCCGGGTGGAGCTAATGCATTCTCAGCAAAGTAAGATTTAAATAGTTTTGATTTTTGACTTATATAGTTGATTGATATAAATTGTTTAAGGGCTGAGAAGATGACTCAGTGGTTAAGAGCATTGACCGCTCTTCCAAAGGTCCTGAGTTCAAATCCCAGAAACCACATGGTGGCTCACAACCATCTGTTATCGGGATCCAATGCCCTCTTCTGGTGTGTCTGAAGACAGTAACAGTGTAGTCACATACATGAAATAAATAAATCTTAAAAAAATAAATCATTTAAGATAAAATTTAGATTATAAGTTTTCTGAAAATACTACTAATTCTATTTTTTGGGGAGGGGAGATTGTTTAAACACTTTATTCAGAGACTTGGTGAAGGGTGGTAGAAGTCCACGCTGTCTGCTATCCTGCTCGGGGCAGACCTTACAGATGGCCCCGTCGCTAAGAGCAATACTACTAATTCTAATAGTAATTGGGGGACATTTTCTAAATAGGCTGGATATAGTCCTTTAAAACTAAGAAAGATACTAAATTTTAGGATATTTACTCTCCAGCATAGCCACATTTTGCCAGACCATCTGAGTAACTTCGTAGCATTCAAAACTACTTGATTAAATAAATACCTTCCATATCCAAAATGTTGGTACATACAGTAAAATTTGCAATCTTCCCTCCATTCTCGCTGTTGTGAAAGCTATGAGTCTCTTAACTGTTTTCTTAAGTAGTTAGAGTTCTTCTTACTGTGAACATCACCATCTCAAAAGGAAGTCAGTGGAGTTGTTTTGTTTTGTTTTTAGGAGAAGGGCTGAAGATAGCCCTAGGTAGCGTGGGTTGTCCAGGAATCCTCTCTGTAAACCAGGCTGGCCTCTAACTCATAGAGATCCATCTGCTTCAGCCTCCCACGTGCTGGGATTAAAGGCACGAGCCACTACATCTGCTAAAGTCAGTAGTGTTTAGTTGGAGAAAAGGTTGAATTTATAGCTTGTGATTCTTTAAGTATCTACACTGTAGACTCACAGGAAGTGAGAAGAAAAGGGCTTTGTGCTTTACTGTTAACTTATTGGATCAGTGCTCAGATAGATTTTGGCCGTGGGTGTTCATGGTTGCGGCTTGCAACAGTAGCTAGCGTTCCATGCAGCCACAGGGCAGTGAAGGTTAATCAGAGTATTTTCAACTACTCCAATCCTCTGAAGTGTGTTGGCTAGCTCCCCTACTCAGGGATATAAGTGAATGGATCTGCAGACATCCTAGTTCACAGAGTTTTAGGTATATATGCTGTTTCCTATTGACTTCAGTTATGCCAGCTTTAGCAGTGTGGTACATAAAACAATAATAATGCCTTATAAGAATGACATCTAAAAGTCAACTGTCATTTAGTGAAGAGAAAGGCATGAAAACCCTTTTCTTAGAGTTGGTATGACCATATGTAAGTTCTGGCAAGCGATCCTACGGCAGCCAAACAATGGTCCTGCCATCCCAAGTGATCGAGGACTCAGACTCTCAATGTCAAATTTCTCTGACACAATTAGAAGACCAAAGTGTCAGAACATAAAGCGTCTTCCCGTGCCTTTTTTATGTGTGGAGAAGGGGGTGTGTGGGTTGGTTCCTGCTGTCATTTTTATATCTTAAGTGTACACATGTCATACTTTGACTTTATTCTGTAAGTCCCCTCCCCTCTGCCACCTCTCACCCTTCCCGCTTGCTTCGTCCTTTTCCCCAGTCTGTCTCCCTTTCCACGGTTCTTTTCCATATACTCTATCTACTACTCTTAAGATGCTTTCTTCCCTTTCTAGTTTCATAATCTATACACATGTGTATTAACACACACACACACTCATACATATTATTTTAAATTTGGGTTCGGTATCTGTCTTCATTAGGGTTTCATTACTATGAAGAGACACCATGACCAAGGCAACTCTTATAAAGGACATTTAACTGGGGCTGGCTTATAGTTTCAGAGGTTCAGTCTATTATTGTCATGGTGGGAAGCATGGCAATATGAAGGCAGACATGGCTTTGGAGGAGCCAAGAGTTCTGTGTCTTGATCCAAAAGCAGCCAAGAGGAGGCTTTATTCTGATTAGGGACCTCAAAGTCTACCCCCACAGTGACACACTTCTTCCAACAAGGCCACACCTACTCCAACAAGGCCACACCACCTAATAGTGCCATTTCCCATGGGTCAAGGATATTCAAACCACCACAGTATCTGAGAAAACATGCACTGTCTTGGGCTTATTTGGCTTTCAGTGCATCCATTTTTCTGAAAATGTTGTGATTTCATTTTTCTAGAGTGGTACATAACTATTTTTTTTTTGGCTTTGAGACAGAGTTTCCTGTTTAGCCTGGGAGCTCACTATATAGATCAGGCTGACTTCCAACTCAAAGAATCACCTTCCTCTGCCTCCTGAGTGCTGGGATTAAAGCTGTGCACATCACATGCGACTTGAAGGTGTATAACATCTCATTATGTATATGTACCATGTATTTTCTTTACATATCCATCTTGTCTTGTATAGGTTTACTATTGCTGTGAAGAGATACTGTGACAAAGGCAACTTAGGAAAGATGCATTTAACTGAGGGCTGGCTTACAGTTTCAGTGAGTGAGTCCATGACCATCATGGTGGGGCGTATGGCAGCAGGCAGGCCAGATGGCTCTGGAGCTGAGAGATCACATCTGATCTATGTATTTCAGGCAGAGAGCAAGCAAGGCTAAATTTAGCATAGGCTTTTGAAACCTCAGCCCACCCCCCAGTGACATAGCTCTCCCAACAAGGCCATACCTACTCTAATAAGATACACCTCCTAATACTTCTTAAAACAATTCTACTAACTGGAAACCAAAAGTCAAACCTTTGAGTTTATGAGGGCTATTATTCAAACCATCACATATCCATGGATGAATGAATATTAGACTAGTTCTCCTTCCTGGCTATAGAGTATGGTACAATAATAAACAAATATGGATGTCAAGGTTTTTTATTGGGGCATATTGGATTAAACCTTTCTGGGTAAACAACCAAGAATGGGATAGCTTAGTCAACGATCCTAGGGAAATAAAAGCTCCGTTTATTGTCTCTACAAAGGAATACAGCAGGCCAGTCAACCCATTTGTAAAGTCAAAATCCAAGGACTAGCAAAAAGGATCAGAAGGCCAAAAGGAGCTTGCCACCCAGTCTGATTTCCTGAGTCTAATCTCGAAGACTTACCTGGCAGAGAGAACTAGCTCCTACAACTACATGACCTCCACACACGTGACATGACACATGACCTAACGCACGCAAAGGAAAGGAATGTAACAAGAAAGAAAAAAGCAGAACCCAAGATAACTGATGATACTGAGTGTTTGGACTTCAGTCTTCTTTGAAAGGGCAAAACAAATATAATTTCATCATTTAGTATCTTTCCATGAAGCAGGAAGTGGAATTTTTTTCAAAAGAGAAATGATAAAGCATTGGTTTTGTTGTTGTCATTGTTGTTTGTTTGTTTGTTTAAGACAAGGTTTCTCTGAGTAGCCCTTCTAGGCCTGGAACTCATTCTGTAGACCAGGCTGGCCTTGAACTCAGAGACCCACCTGCCTCTGTCTCCCAAGTGCTGGGACTAAAGGTGTGTAACACACCTGGCTGACACTAAAAGATCCTTCACACTCTGCAAAGGGCTTTGGAACATTTTCACAATCATATCCGGGTTTTTCTATGGATAGAGTGTGCATCCAGGATGCCTTTTCTCAATGTTCCATTTATTGGGATGAACTTTCTAATGTGAAAGCTAAGCTGTTTTACGACTGTAGGGTTAATATTAGTGTGGGAGCCTTACTACGAATATAGTACTTGGCAAACTCGGGCATCTATTTACAAACTTATGGTTTTCTGTCACCACATCACAACAGACTATAAATAATTTCCTAAATGATTCTCTTATGTGCTGTGTGTTGGAACTCTAAAGAGAGTCTATGAATTTATTGTCTACGACAATAAGTACCAAGCAGAAATGGTTTTCCATGAATAATAAAGATTATGCTTTTCCAAAGAGCCAACATACTCTTTAAGTCTATGTTTGGTATATTATATTCTAATTTTCTTTGAGGCATAGCATGCACATGTGTGTTTTGTGAACATAAAACATGACGATCACTGTGACTGAGATGTTTCACTATCTGGCTTTAATGATTAGAAAAGAAGCCTCTTCAAAGAAGAGCGAAGATAAAGTCTCTTTTAAAAGTATTGAAAACAGACCATCCTCAAGGAGTACTGAAAATAAAGATGTCTTAACAAACCAGCAGTCCGGCCTGTGGTCATCTTCCTTCCTAAAAGAAAGCGCAGGTAACAAATAGCATTTGTCTTACTGAAGTGAGTAATTGTGGCTTCCGTTTTAACCCAAAGCTCATGGACATGAGTTGACAATGCTGTCAATGTAAGGTAGGTCAAAGGAAGCAGTACATGTCCAAACTCATATACTGGGTCATTTGATATGCAGACAGATAGGGCATCTGTGGCTATCCATTATATAAGATAAATATTACAGGGTATTAAGTCCTAGAATGGATTAAAATACTATGAAAACTTAACAAGCTAGCATGCTAGGTACCAACTTAAAAACTGGATCCAGTTGTCAGACCAGACACTGACCTTTCTCTTGGGAAGTTCATCTTCTAGATAGAGATAGTTGGCCAGTTCTAACAAAGTAAGTGTTGAAGAATAGATTTTTTTAAAAAAGGAATACCGTTCAATGAAATCCTGTCATTTACAACATAGATGGAACTGGAGATCTTTACATTCCATGAAACAAGACAGGCAGAGAAAGACCGTGCCAAAGGACTCTCATTAGTGGAACCAAAAGTTAAGACTGGAGAGAGGAGGTAACCAGTGGCTGGGCAGAGAAAGGGAGAAGGCAGAGCTGAGGAAAACTGGTCGGTGCAGGTTAGAGATAGGAGTTAGAGTGTTCTGTTAAACAGTAGACTGACCAGAGACAAGGAGAATACACTGTTTCACAAAACTAGACTGATGGCGTCTGTTTTCACCTTGAGGAAGTGATACATTTGATGAGTTATATTTAACCTGCTGTAAACATCACAAAATTTATACATACATTAAACATTACATGGTACTCCATAAATACATGAATTTTTTTTCTAAGACAGGGTCTTTCTATGGAGCTCTGGCTGTCCTGGAACCAACTCTGTAGATCAGGCTCACCTTGAATTCAGAGATCTCCCTGCCTCTGCCTCTCCAGTGCTGGGTTCAAAGCAGTGTGCCACCACCACCCAGCTGAATACAGGCAATTGTTATCAATCACTTTAAAAAATACAAATTTTAAACAGTGATATAAAACACCACCATGAAAGATAATTTGAAGCTGTAAGAGGGGCTACAGTGACATTAACAGCGCCCAGGAGAGAATACTTTGGAACCGGAGATCAGGAAACTCCTTCACAATGCTGAGTGTCTGCCTTGAATGAGGCTATCTTTGTGATGTCGAAGGATGTTGTTAATCACCTATTATGACCCTTCCCCTGATGACATCAGTATGGCACAAACCGGGTGCACCTTGGAGGTTCAGGAGGGCGTGGTTTCATGGAGACTGTAGACGAGACGAAAGCAGGTAGATGGAACCCTTAAGGTCCACTGTCCACTTTCAGGACAGGCATTTGGTTTAGAGTCCCTTTCTTTCTTTCTTTCTCTCTCTCTCTTTCTTTCTTTCTTTCTTTCTTTCTTTCTTTCTTTCTTTCTTTCTTTTCCTTCCTTCCTTTCTTTTTCTTTCTTTTTCTTTCTTTCTCGTCCTTCCTTCCTTCCTTCCTTTTCTTTCTTTCTTTCTTTCTTTCTTTCTTCCTTTTCTTCCTTTTCTTTCTTTTCCTTCTTTTCTTTCTTTTCTTGTCTGTCTTTTCCCAGCCTGTCTTCTCTGGTGCTTTCCCCTGAATGTCTTCTTTTTATTTTCCATCTAAGTGTTTATACATTGTTTATAGTACCTCATGGCCATGATCCCATCAAAGAAGAGACTTTATAGACACTCAGAATCTTCTGAGAAGGAGCTGGGTCTAATGAGTTCAGTCTGCAAGTATGGAAGACCATGGAAAGCCAAAGAAAGGCATAGTAGTCTCATAGTGCTACCCAAAGACCCACATTAGAAGAATTAGAATTCTTTTAAATTCCCCTAATAGTACATTTTAATGTATTTTAGGAAAGAACAATATAGACTGTTGTTATGAGTATCAACTCCAGCCAAACTGACGGGGTTGCCTTAGGAACTTGAATATGGGGTTGTTTCATTTCCATGCCCCCAGTTTCTTCATCAGTAGATGGGAATAGAAACACTACCTAGCTCAGGTGTGAAGAGCACCAGCTCTTAACTGTTCCTGCAGAGGACCCGGGTTCAATTCCAGGCATCTCACAACTATCTGTAACTACAGTTCCAGGGATCTGACATCCTCACACGAATATGGCTGCAGACAAAACACCAATGCACATAAGATTAAATTAAATTTTAAAAAATTTAAAGGAGTACTGTCTTTGATGAACCAAAAAAAAATTAAAATGTAAGTATATAAATAAAAAACACTAACCATCTCATTGGGATGCTAATAGAGGTAAATGACCTAATATACATACAGGTGGGAAGAGTGATGATTTTTGTGTGCTGACGGTTGATATTAATATGTCGGTCTCACGAATGCTCATAAGACCTGGTCCATTTTAACACCTAAACTTTCCATCGTTTGTTGGTTATGTGTGTTCTGTTTCAGGTGAAACAAGCAAGGATTTGGTCCTTGCAAAGCAAGAGGGAAATAGTGACTATTGCCTTAAGGACATTGAAGAGAACTTGTCAGACTCGACAGATGGTGATGGTGAAGAGGACAGCAGCAACGACGATGACGAAGGCCCCACTAAGAAGGCGACTCAAGCCCCACTGGAGCTAATGGCAGAAGTAAGTCTGTGCACATGTGTTATAACCGAAGAGGCATACAGATACTGAAAGAGTTAAACAGGACACAATCTTATCAGCTAGAGTAAATGAATCAGTATATATTAATACTTGTAAAATTAGCCTATTGTTTTGAGGCACAGTGTTTCCCTAAACCTGGTACTTGCATTTTCTTGGCTTAGCTGGAAGCCAACAAGCCTCAGACATCCTTCTGTCTCCATCTTACTCCGCCCACACCCGGAGCCAGTATTTCAGGTGTGGAAAGAACTCGTGGCTTGTTTCACAGGTGCTTGGATCAGAAGTCTGGTCCATGTGACTGTGAAGGTAGCAATCAGAACCACTGAGCCCTCTGTCCAGCCCTCAGAACTTAGTTCTAAATGGTCCAGTGGCAATTAAAAGTATTCACTAAATAGTAACATCAGAAACTGGAAACTACAAACAAGAACTGAAGAAGCTAGTTAAAATTCAAGTTAAAAGAAGCAAGTTAAGAGATCAAGTGGTAGATATTTGGAAAATGTGCAGATAAGCCAATGCATATCATAATTAAAAAGGAAGCAGAAAATTGTAGGCCTGGTAACACACACCTATGATCCCAGGCTGTGTGTGTGTGTGTGTGTGTGTGTGTGTGTGTGTGTGTGTGTGTGGTGGGAGTGGGGAGGAAAAACAAGAGGTCATTTGCTAGAGTTTGAGGCCAGCCTGGACTACTTGAGACCTTGTCTCAAGTAAAGAAAGAAAAAGAAAGAAAGAAAGAAAGAAAGAAAGAAAGAAAGAGAGAGAGAGAGAGAGAGAGAGAGAGAGAGAGAGAGAGAGAGAAAGAAAGAAAGAAAGAAAGAAAGAAAGAAAGAAAGAAAGAAAGAAAGAAAGGAAAGAAAGAGAGAAAGAAAGAAAAAAAGAAAGAGAAAGAAAGGAAAGAAAGAAAGGAAAGAAAGGAAAGAAAGGAAAGAAAAGAAAAAAGAAAGAGAAAGAAAGGAAAGAAAGAAAGGAAAGAAAGGAAAGAAAGAAGAAAGTTTTAAAATAAAGTGTAGCTACAAAGAGGAATGGGGCTGAACCAAAGAAATCCTTAAAGTAAATGATGAGACCAATGTGATGCTGGTTGAATCCACCTCCTCATCCCCAGGCTGCTGAGAAACAGATCTTGTGGCCAGGCAACAGGACTGGGCTCTCCCACCGAGCTCCATCACTCATCTTCAGATACAGACTTAGTCTGGAGAGGTGGCTTGGTGGTTAAGGGCTTTTTCTGCTCTTTCAGAGGACCAGAGTTTGCTTCCCAGCATCCACACTATGTAGCTCCAGGGGATCTGACACCCTCTTCTGACCTCTACAGGCACCTGCACACACATGGCATATATTCACACACACACATGCACACACACATGTATGTGAAAAAAAATAAAAATCTATAAAAATAGGTATGTGTGGTTAGTTGACTGACTACAGACTCATTCATAGAGAAATGTGTAAATGTTAAAAGCAGAATAGCTGCTGGATCAGGTGGCGCACGCCTTTGGTTCCATCACTCAAGAGGCAGAGGCAAGGCTCTGTGAGTTTGAGGCCAGCCTGATCTACAGAGTGAGTTATAGGACAGCCAGGGATACACAGAGAAACCCTGTCTCGAAAAAATAAAATAAAGCAAAATCGGAATAACTAAACATTCATCAGTATTTTTAGGGAGTTTGTTTAAATTTTGTCTTGAAACCACTTAACCTGAAGAATTTGTTTTCCAGTTCCTGAGAGCAGAAATGGGCCGAGACTACCAGCTGGCAAAAAAATTATGTCAGATGAGTAAGTACTTCTCCAGCTATTCCTTTGCTTCTAGGACCAATCTCATAATATGAAGATGTCTGGACTATCCCACTCTAGTGACTTCTCTGCCAGTGTCTCAGAGATCTTTTAGAATAAATTAGTTCAGTTAATCTATAACTCACCGGGACCCCAAGAGCACCTCTGTGTGTATTAAATTGATGTAGACAGACTGATCGCTGTCCTGGAAAAGAGAATCTTCATGACGTAGGAGGCAGTAAATTGCTTTATGCTGCTAGTTTCGGAGAAGAGTCACGGGGCCCGGGAGTCTCTACTAATAGGAGACTCTATTTATTCCACAAATATTCAGCCCTGCTTGTGTGGGAGGCACTTTGTGAGACCCTGGAAAATCAGCATTCTACCTAAACCAATCCCACAGTCAGTCAGGTCTAGTGCTGGACGAACACTAGAGTAAGGAGTAAATGGTGTGTCACGACTGATAGGCGCCATGGAGGAAGCCAAAGTAAGGGAGAGGAGGAGACGGTACTAGAAGGTCAAACGGTTTCCACCGGATGGCCTGGAAGGCTTCATTCAGAGCTTGAGCACAGAACTGAGAGGTAGGGAGCCAGATGATAGGCACACGGAGGAACAAGGCACAGAGCAGGAGGAGCCATGGCTGTGCCCAGAGGGGAGGGGCTTGAGGCAGCCCCCCAAACCAGTATGGGTCAAACTGGGCAAGAGGCAGGTGCTAGCATGCAAGCCAGGGTCATGGCATGGGCACAGGCCGAGTGGGCATTACAGACCTTTCCCCAGCTGCCCTGTGGTAAGTGGGAAACACTGGGAGCTTCCGACAAGAGGAGAGGTAGGGTCTACCTTACCTTTCTAGCTGGTTGGGATTTCTCAAGATGGCTGTGCTTTTCTTGGTGTTTAAGCAGTGAGTGCTTTGATGACTTTCTTAACTCTGTACTTGATAGCTTCATCAAGTTCAAAAATGTCTTGGCCATTACCTTTTCACATACCGCTTCTGCCCTTTTCCTGGGTCTCCAGTTAACAGACAAAATAAATAAATAAATAAAATAATAATAATAATAATGGTTTCTAACATGTATCTTCACTCAGCCCTGAGTTTTAAATCTTAGATCTGGGGGGCTGGAGAGAGGGCCCAGTTGTTAAAAAGCACTGACTGTTCTTCCAAAGGTCCTGGGTTCAATTCCCAGCACCCATGTGGCAGCTCACAACCATCTGTAACCCCAGTTTCAGGTGATCAGACAGCCTCACACAGACAGACATGCAGGCAAAGCAAATGCACATAAAATAAAAATAAGTACCGTTTTCCATTTCATTCTCTGCTCTGGGCATTCTCTGTTGACCTGTTTGGGGGTTATGCACCCTTCTTCCCTGTGGCCAGGCTGCTGCCAAAGCTCTCCAGGGAGTGAATTTCAGAGACTCTCTTTCCAACTTTCCAATGTTTCTTTAATGATTTGGAAAGTTCCCAGCTCTCAGCTGGCATTTGCTGTGTTTCCAACCACTCTGGCCACCTTCTCTTTTCTTAGCTTTTGAAGCACAAAAATGGCTGATATCATATCTGAGCCCATGAGAAATCCTAATCCCGGCAGGAAAAGAAATTTCCTCAAGTCTCCTAAGAATTGTTAGCATGTCTCACGAAAAAGGGCCCATCATCAAGTACATTTGGAGAACCATGATCTGAATATGTGAATTGTTCAGGAAATCCTGTGGCTACTCCTCCATGTAAACTTTACCTCCCAACTGCATCTGACCTGATTTCCCCAAATACTCGACAAGAAATGTGCGTGTAAGGAACAACGGCTACAGAGGGCCTTTGCCTCACAGAAATCCTTAGATTGATGATAAGCATATTTTAGCCTAACTTAAAATATAGAAAGAAGTAGAGTTTTACAAGAAAATATTGGTCAGAGGACACCTCAGGTCATGAAAGGAACTTTTGAGCAGGTGCAGAGTCCAACTCAGACTCATGAGTGTTAGTCACAGTGATTCAGAGGTAGTCACTGGCATGGGGAATTGAGGCAAAAGCCGAGGGATCATTTCCTCTGAGTCAATGGAGCCTTGAACCATCCACAATTACCACACACACACACACACACACACACACACAGAGAGACACAAACAAAACACACGAGACACACACAGAGACACAGACACACACACACACACACAGAGAGAGAGAGAGAGAGAGAGAGACAAACAAAACACACGAGACACACACAGAGACACAGACACACACACAGACACACACACACACACACACACACACACACACACACGAATAGCACGCTTGGTGTTTCAGCGCCCCCTGGGGGCCACCAAGATACTGCATGAGCATGAAACAGGTGAGTGGAAAGAATCAGGAATATTCCTCAAGGCCAGTGGGAAGGAAGTAGAGTGTGATCTATGGAGTTTTGAAAAAACGGGGTGACTCTGAAATGGAACTGTGGCCTCTAGGATATTGGTAGCATATCAACAAGCCCTCCAGAACGTAGTCCAACAGAAGCAACACAGTTACAGCAAGAATCAGCAAAAGTGAAGATTACTTTAAAAAGTGGGGTCAGGCCGGGCGTGGTGGCGCATGCCTTTAATCGCAGCACTTGGGAGGCAGAGGCAGGCGGATCTCTGAGTTCAAGGCCAGCCTGGGCTACAGAGTGAGTTCCAGGGCAGCCAAAGCTACACAGAGAAACCCTGTCTTGAAAAAAACAAAAAACAAAAATCAAAAACAAAAAAAAAAAGTGGGGTCAGGGCCTGGAGAGGGGAGGACGTGGAAGCTATCAGAGGCCAGGTGCAGACTAGGGGTAAAAGCTGCCAGAACAAAGAGGAAGAAATACTATCATTTCCCTATTTAAAACATTGGCACTTCTGGCATGGAAGGGTTGGTACAAGGGAGAAAATGCTGCTCTTTGGGGATAGACAGGACCTTTATGTAGTCACTGGGTGGGTGAGACTGGAGCAGGAGCTGGGTTGGCAGACCTGTCATCCGAGTCTGCACATTTGCAAGACTGTTGCCCTTTGGAGAATTTGCTTCTCAAAGAGCTTCCCTCCCTGGCCTGGGAAGGACCTTGTGTTGAATAGGTTGTGTTCTTTGGACAGGAGGTAGGAAATACAGAGAGCATCATTTCACTTAAAAACATCAAAAATAGGGCTGGTAAGATGGCTCAGTGGTTAAGAGTGCTGACTGCTCTTCTGAAGGTCCTGAGTTCAATTCCCAGCAACCACATGGTGGCTCACAACCACCAGTAATGAGATCTGATGCCCTCTTTTGGTGTGTCTGAAGTCAGCTACAGTGTACTTATGTATAATAATATTTTTTTAAAGTGTTTAAAACTCCAAAAAGAAGTGGAGAATTTTCTTTGTTCTCAGATGTGCATGGGATAGAATTGTGGAAATTCTTGCTTTGTGTTTTCGCCTGCTCTGATTGACAGCTCCAAGGGCTGTTTGCTGAAACACTCTGGATATCAATAACATGTGTTCTGTTGTCCATTTTCAGTCCTAATCTATGAACCAGAAAATCCTGTGGCCAAGGAATTTTTCTCACTTATTGAAGAGATATTGCTGAAGGGTAATTTTTAATTCTGAAATTCTTTTTTTTTTTCCTCATAGAACTGTAAATAGTGTTTAGAAAAAATATTATGAGAGATTATGAAAATACATCTTCAGGGAATGTTAAGGAATGTCTAACTCAGCAGTTCTCAAACTTCCTGTCATTGAGACCCTTTAATACAGTTCTTTATGTTGTGGTGACCCCCAAATATAACATTATTTGTTGCTATTTTATGACTAATTTTGCTACTTTTATGAATCATAACATAAATATCTGTATTTTCTGATGGTCTTAGGTGATCCCTGTGAAAGTTTTGACTCCCAAAGGAGGTCAAGACCCACAGGTTATGAACCACTGGTCTAAATGGTGTTTTAAAATGATGAAGTAAAATCAGCTTGTCTTCTATGAATGGCAAAGGTGACTGTTCCATGGGATGGAACTGCCCAAACGAGCCAGCTCCCTTGAACATGGAAAAGGCAGAATGTGTCACCGTGCCCGTGTGTTACAGTATTGTGTGTCTCACAATTCCAGTGACGCCAGAACCATCTAAATCACCCTAAGCCGATTCCCTTATCCTAGCTCAGAACTTCCTTTCCCTTTTACAGAGTTTGGTTAGTTTGTTGTTGAGACAGAGTAGCAAAGCTAACCCTGAAATCATGATCCTCCTGCCTCAGCTTCTTGAGTCCTGGGATTATACATGAACCATCATGCCAGGCTTTTTAAGGATTTCATTGTCAATAGTAAAGAGTTATTTTTATAGACCTGTGCTTTAAGTTAGTTTTGAACCCACAGTCACTACGTTTGCTTCCGTGTTCTATTTTAACTCTCCACCAAGTTCAGCTAATTTTTCACAGTCCTCAAAATGCACATTTGGTGGTGGAGGGAGTTGAGATATAAGAGTTTTGGAAGAGAGGGACCCTGGGGGACTTGGTTAGCATCTCTCTCCTCTCCGTGGCAGAGAAAGCTCAGGACGAGGAGGACGAAGAGGACAGTGACGAGGACTCGAGCAGCGAGAGCGAGGTGGACAGCAGTGAGGATGGCAGCGAGGACAGCTCGGACGAGTGCGAGGATGGGTCCTAGGGGGCATTGCTGCTGTGAGAGTTATTTTCAAGAGTATATGCTATGCAAATCCAAATATAAAGTAGAGAACTGCCGCGTAGTGTAACTGTGGCTTCTTCGGTGCAGAGTTCAAGTGTTCTACATTCTTAGTTTGAGCTCCTTGCCAAAGTCCAAGGCTGGCCACTTAGAGAGGGAAGCATGGAAGAGATAGAGTGTGTCAGGAACACAGAGTAGGTAGAGCATAAAGTATGCTCTACATACTTTATATAATCTTACAACCCTATGTAGCATGTTAATATCACCATTTTACAGGTGAGAAAAATGAGGCGGTGAGGGTAAATAGTTTTCTCCAGCATGGGTTACCTATTTGCATTGTCTGGATTCGCCTCTGTGACATCATGGCTCAACAGCTGTGCTTTCAATCCCCTTTCAGTGACCACCACATCAAGCCTTAAAAGAATGGAAGTCACTGCTGATGTAGCATGTGTCAGGATCTGCTTCTGCTCCCTGGCAGGGAGAGTAACCTCCATGTTCATGAGACAGGACATTGGTGTTTCCATGACTGTATCCCAGCAACTGGAAAATAAAGGGATGGGGTGGGGTGGGGCCCTTGGTAGCGACAGAATGACACGGTTCCTGCCCCTGGGACAAGGCTAGCAGGTATGGGCCTTCACAAGTGTCGATGGCTGCAGCAGATGGGAGGTTTGTTTGTATAATAATGTACATATTTTCACATTCCTCAGAGGAAAGTCCTCCCTGTTAACGTTAATGACTCCTTGATAATTGGAGACAGCTTGAGTCTGGGAGGCAAAGGTGTGGCTGATGCCTCAGCAAAATGGTACCTTCAGGACAGTTTGTCTCTGGGACCTTCAGGGCAACCCCTAAGGGTGTACAAAAGAACTCTAAGAACATGAGTTTAAAAATATGTAATGTCTCAACTATGCAAAAATATAAGGATGTAATATGCACTGTCTAAGGAACTTCACAGATCTATAGGAACAGAGGTAGCTGCTCTATGAGCCAGTTTGTCAGAAAGATACACAGGCAGATACAAATGCAGGCAGATTCCTGAGTTCAAGGTCATCCTGGAACAGTTCGAATTTAGGTCCAGGCTTGGTTGGAATGGTAATTCCAAGGCAGGGTCCTAGTCAAGTAGTAACTGAAGCAGGTAGATCTCTGAATTCTTTTGCAATGAGAAGAAGAAGAAGAAGAAGAAGAAGAAGAAGAAGAAGAAGAAGAAGAGGAGGAGGAGGAGGAGGAGGAGGAAGAGGAGGAGGAGGAGGAGGAGGAGGAGGAGGAGGAGGAAGAAGAAGAAGAAGAAGAAGAAGAAGAAGAAGAAGAAGAAGAAGAAGAAGAAGAAGAAGAAGAAGAAGAAAAGAAGAAAAGTAGTGCTTGCTGTCTCCTAAGAATCAAAGGGCTGGGTAACAGGATGCTTATTCATAAGACAATCAAAGGGGAACCTGGAATAAATAACTGAATTGATATGTAAATAAAAACCCAGACTTTTGGTCTGCATGAGCTAAACTAGCAGAAAGTGATAGCAGTTCTTTTTTAGAATTTTTCCCTAGCAAGATCTGAGCTATCTGAACATCTCTGGACAGTGAAAACAGCTCTTTAGGAATATTTTTCTATAAGAATTTTTCTGATTTTAGTCAGAAAATCCATGGAGAGTGAACACAGCTCTTTTAGAATGCTTTCTAGCATCCAAAGAAGGCTTCTGGAAGAGCAAACAACTTTAAGATTTTTTTTTCTGGCTTTCTGGTTTTGATCAGGAAACTGGAGAATTAGTTTTAGAATTTCTCTAACAGGATTTTTGACTCAGTCAAAAAATCCAAGAATTTTTTTATAGTGTAAGGGTCCATGATTCTCAGAAGAATGACACCCCGAACTCAAATAGTATGTAAATACAGAGTGTTTTATTCTGCAGAACTCTGCCATGCTGGGGTCTCCCATTACCAATCTAGAGAGACAATCAAGTGAGCTCACAGGCCTGAATTAAATAAAGCACATTAGGGAATTCCAGACTTTCATCTTACTCCATCTCTAGGGACATTCCATAACCCGGGCACCGGGGCTGTAAACTGTTGCTGAGCAAGTAGGTCAGAAAGTCTGGAAACTGCTGCTGACCCATTGCTCTTGCCTCAGGCAGGTAGCAGAGCAGCTGCTAAAGCCTGGGCTTGCCCAGTCCAGAATTGCCAATTTGAAGACTGTCATGGAGTCAGCAGAGCCTTCTCAATAGCTGGTTTTCTGACTTTGGTCAGAAGACCCATGAGCCATCCAGAGAGCTTTTAGAAGCAGAGAGAGTTTTAGAAGCAGAAAGCTGTATGTGTCAACCATAGTTTTCAGAATAGCAAGAGAAATCTGTCTAGAGCAGAGCAGGAAAGAGAGCATGTGGAAGAGAGAGAGTAAGAGAGACAGACAGACAGACAGACAGACAGAGAAGAGAGAAGAGCAGAGCAGAGCAGATCTGGAAAGCCACCTCAACAGAACATAAGCCACCAGCTTGGACCCACAATTTGACTTCGAGTCTTTTGTTTTCGCTGCTTCCAGACACCCCTTCCCTCAGGAACCCCTCTCTAGGCCGAGGCTGGTCCTTAACATAGGCATATGTATGTATGTGTGTGTGTGTGTGTGTCTGTGTACATGTGTACTCTCAAATTAATAAATGAAAAGAAAGATAAATGTATTTTTGATATAACACTGGAAAGGCTTTGTATTTATGCATCAACTGATGTTATTTTTCTAATTCTGTACTTTTTAAGACTTATTTTATTGCGTGTGTCTCTGGGTGTGCCAGCCTGTCTGTCTGTTTGTCTGAATGTATATGTATTTGCCTCTGGAGTCCAGGGGGGACATTGAGTCCCCTGGAACTTGAGTTTCGGGTGATTGTGAGCCACCTAATATGAGTGCTGGAAGCCAAACTGAAGTCGTTTGCAAGAGTAGCCAGTGCTCTTAACCACTGAGCCATCTCTCCAACCCCAAGATTCAATATTGTTTGAGAAATTTCTGTCACTTTTAAATTAGCTATGAGATAATTAAGAAAAAATGTTAAATCATTCCTAAATAATTTCTTTATGACTATGCCAATCTGAATTGAGGGCAAGATCTCTTTAACTTTTCAGATATCACAGTGTCACGGTATATCCAAAATACAACATAGTTCACAAAATGCTCCAAAACTGTTCCTGAAAACTAAGTTTGATTTATGTGTGCACATGTGTACACCTGCACACACATTTTGCCACAGTGTACATACGTAGGTCAGAAGACAACTTATGGGAATCCATTCTCTCCTTCCAATTTTACAGGAGTTCCAGGCATGAGACTTCTATTGTCAGGCTAGACAGTAAGTGCCTTTACCCACTAAGCCACCGCACCAGCTCACAGACATGCACAGTTCACACTAAAGCAGCTTTACCAATAGAGACAGACTTAAGGGAAGACAACACAGAAAAAGATAGAGCTCAGGAAAGAATCTCACTGGAAGAGTAGATAAATTATGAAAGCTAGAGATCCAAACATTATTCAGCAAACCTATAAAATGAATAATAGTAAAAAACACACACCTCTAAATAATAACCTTAAATATATATGCATATGTTCTACATATGAAATATATTTTCAAGGCAGTATTTCTTTCCTAGACTAGCCTCTAAGTGCACACACTATATAGCAGAATATTATCTCAAATTTCTGATCTTCTCAAGTGTTGAAATTACAGGCATGCACCACCATGTCCAGTTTTATGTAGTTCTGGTTATCAACCCCAGGGCTCTGCATGCTGGGCAAGCATTCTACCAACTGAGCTATATCCCCAGCCCAACATCTCTCAAAATAAATGGTTTTAATTCTCCAATTCAATGATGCAGAATGGCTGAATGGTTTAAAAAACAAAAGCCAACTATTTGCTGTCTGCAAGAAATTCACTTAATGAATAAAGACACAATAGAAATGGAAGGACAGAAAGTGTTTCAAGAAAACAGAAACCAAAATCTAAGAGGAGTAGCTATACTCATATATGACAAAGCAGTCTTTAAGCCAAAGTGGGTCAAAAGAGACTTTTAAGGCTACTATAAAAAGGGAAACAATCTATGGATATCACCATTGTAAGTACTTACTCATTATATTATATTATGATATATTTAGTTTTATAAAGCAAACACTGGTAGACTATAAGGGGACAGATTAATCCAAATATAATTATACTGGTGATTTCAATACTTAAGTTTCATCAAAATATGGATTATCTTGACAACTCCCCAAAAATATCAACAAAGGGATAGGAGGGTGAAATGGAAATTTCAGGGTTAATTGGAGACCCAGCTGTGTCATCTGATTTTTTTTTTCTTTCTGGAAACTGTCTTATGAGAGGATGTTTTGCTGAAGCAGTCACATGAGAGGATGTTTTGCTGAGAACAGACATGTGGTGTTTTCTGGAGACTGCCTGGTGAAAGGGCTTGTGATGTTTGGTTGGAGCAGATGCTTGAGAGGATTTGTGATTTTTGGAAAGAGTATAAATATAACCCAACAGATAGTGGATGACACTCTGCCATTGCTTTGTGTTGTTGGTCTTTATTGGGCTTCGCTGGTGCTGGTCTTCGCTACAACACTCTTGCATTGCTTCTCCTTGCTTTCTTCTCTGGACTTCACTTGTCTTAACTTCATAGAGAGAAACATACCACAGAACTTCTGGTGGTGTTCTAGCTGCTTCTTGCCACTTTGATGGACTCATGCCAATAAGCAGAGCCTTGTGGTTTCTTCTGGACAGAGGCACTCTGCTGATTCATGTTTGGTGTTTTGTTAGTGGCCTGGACTGCAGACAATGAAGCTTGAAATTGCCTCCAAGGAACTACTCTACACAGGTCCACATCCCCCTTGTCCTATTAGCCATCTTCCTCCCCTACCTTCGGTTGGTGGGCAAAAAGGGAGGTTAAAGCAATTAAGAGCCCTTATTAAAGTAGGTTTTTGAAAAAATATAAGCCTACAGGAGAGCCCTGTCAAAGGTACTTTCTGTCAAACCTGATGACCTAGGTTTGATCCCTAGAATCCATATGGTAGAAGAACCTACTTCCAAAAGTCACTTATGACACCCTCCAATATATGCCATGTTACACACACACACACACACACACAATGTATGCACTAAACTAAAAGTCCGTTTTTGAAAAATCAGCAAAGAACAGAGCATGGTGGAACATTCCCATAATCTCAACATTCAGATCTTCCAGGCAGGCAGATCTGTGAGTTCAAGGCCAGTTTGATCTATGGAACAAGTTCTAAGACCACCAGATCACTGACTTAATTTCATTCCAATGATGAAAGAAAAAGCCAATATGAGCAAATCAATAAATTTAGTGTGCATGTAAATAGAATCAAGAACAAATAACGGTCACACGGTATTACCAAGAGATAAAGATAAAAACTTTGACAAGATTCATCATCTTCTCCAGTGCCTGGAGATTCTAACTACCCCTGGAAGGAGCATGCCTTGATATAATAAAGTTATAAGTGACAAATCTCTTGCAACGATGGAATAAGATGAAGGTATTAAATCAAGGAGAAGATATGGGTACACTCTCTCCACTCTTATTTGATTAATTTTTTCTTTTAATCATGGTGGTAAATAAAAAGGAAAAAAATCAGAATTTACAGATGACATGATCCTACGTGAAAGACTCTTAACTAGACTCCACCAGAAAGCAGTTCTGCTGAGTACTCTCAGCAAAGTGGCAGGATTAAAATATTTCTATACAAAAACGAGTAGCTTTTTATAGACTAACAATATGCTGTGACAGAAATTAGGAAAGTCATTCACAATAACATTTTTAAATGAATTGTACCTAAGGAAGAGGGGGCAGATAAATTGTAAGGCCCAGGGTACCCAGAAATCAGCTGTGAGAGTGTATCTTCCGGAAATGACAGGAAAACACCCATGATGCCTCAGCAATATGACTGCCTAGACAAGACCTGAAGAAGTACATCACCGGTAAGACTCGCTAACAGTGTCTCACCTATAGACAGAGAAGTTCAAGCAACTTAGGCAGTAGTTCTCAACCTGTGGGTCACAGTTCCTTTGTGGAATAGAACAACATTTTCAAAGGAGTCACATGTTAGATATCTTGCATATTAGATATTTATGATTCATAACTAACAGTTACAGTTATAAAGTAGCAATGAAAATAATTTTATGGTTGAGGCTCATCACATGAGGAACTGTATTAAAGGGTCACAGCATTAGGAGGGTTGATTTTTTTCCCTTGCGATAATCTCCCTAACTGTCCAGTCCTGAAATCCTATATACAAGTAGCTCTAAACAGACTGAGCAGGTTGTATTGACATATTTAGGCATGTGCACATGTGTGTGTGCATGTGTGTGTGCATGTGTGTGACTACAGTTCATGTACAAAGCAAGACAGGGTACATGGGAGGTATTGTAAGGACAACTGGGGAGGGATAAAGTGAAGTAATTAGTAGTTATATTTTATTTTAAATTTAATTTAAAAAAAATGGAGCTTGGAGCAATAGCTCTGCAGTTAAGAGCAATGACTGCTCTTCCAGAGATACCAGGTTCAATACCAAGCTCCCACATAGTGAGCTGAAAACTGACTGTAACTCCCATTTCCAAGGGTCTATGCTAGCTAATTTTATGTCAAGTCTACACAATCTATACTCATCTAAGGGAATGAAACCTCAGTTGAAAAATTGCCTCCAGGGTGAAGAAATGGCTCAGCGGTTAAGAGCACTAACGGCTCTTCCAGAGGTTCTGTGTTCAATTCCCAGTAACCACATGGTGGCTCACAACCATCTGTAATGGGATCTGATGCCCTCTTCTGGTGTGCCTGAAAAAAAAAGTGACAGAGTACTCACATACATAAAATAAATAAATATCTTTTAAAAAAACAAATAAAAAAACCTACTTTTTTTAAAGAAAAAAAAAAAGAAAGAAAATTGCCTCCATAGCATCAGCTGTTGGCAGGCCTGTAAGGCATTTATCTCAGTGGTGATGTGGGAGGCTTTGTCCACGGTTTGTGGAGACAGCCCTGGGCTTGTGTTCCCGGGTGCTACAGGCTGAGCAAGACAAAGCCAACAAGCAGCACTCCTCCATGGCTTACTTTCTTAGTTACCTCCCAGCCCCCAATCCCACCCCCACCCCCACCCCTGCCCTGACTGGCTCTGTGCAGCATCTTACCACTTCTCACTGACTCCCCTCTCCCCCTTGGAGACCACTCCTTCCAGGCCAGAGCCCCCACAGATCTCAAACAGTGTAGGGTATACAGACTAGCAGTCACAGTATTACATTGTAACAGTAGTAACCCAGTCTTCTATAACCAGACAAAGCTCCTGGTGATGGGACTGGAAAACCAACCCAGACACAAAATTTTCAGCCTACAATCTGTCCTGCCTGCCAGATGTGCTTGGGCAATGGTGGTGCAGAACTTGTGGGAGTAACTGACCAATGACTTCACTGCCTGGATGACCAGGAACTGGAGGTCAGATAGCCCAGAGACAAAGGGTAGAACCAAACATGACTGACAAAAAGAAGGGGATCTATATACATAGACTGGAGCCTAGTTCAGCAGCTGTTGGGAGAGGGCGCCAAGACCACAGCCAAACATTAGGCTGAGAGGGAGTCCAGGTTGGAGGTCTCCATTGCGTACCTCCCGCTGGAGCTCAGGGAACCCCCGAGAAAGAGGGCAAGGATGAATTGTGGGAGCCAGAGGGAAGACACAGGAGAGAATGTCCCAATGAAATCAACTAAGCAGGGCTCCTGAGACCTCACAGAGACTGAAGCAGCTATCGAGGAGCCTGTGCTGGATCCTCTACACACACATTATGGTGGTTGGCTTGGGGTTTGGTGGGACTCCTGACAGTGGGATTGGGGGTGTAGCTAACCCTTTTGTGGGCTCTTGGGACCCTTTTCCATCTACTGGGTTACCTCACCTAGATTTGATGTGAAGGTTTGGCCTGGCTTTATTGTGTTTTCTTGTATCCTGTTCAGTTGGTGTCCCTGGGAAGCCTGTTCTTTTCTAGAGGAAGACGGGATAGAGGTGGATCTGGGGAAGATGAAAGGTGTGCGGCAAACAGAGAAGTGGGGAAGGGAAGCTGCAGTTGGGATGTATGAGAGAAGAATAAACAAAAATTAACTATGATGCAGCCATAGTACTGAGGGGGTGAAGGTAGTGGGGTGAGGAATTTGAGGACAGCCTCAACTACATGAGACCCTGTCCAAAAAAAAAAAAAAGATACTTAGAATTAAACAAGTAAAAGACTTTTGCAATGAACACACACATATATATGCATACACAATCACACACATTACACACCACAAACACAAGTCAACGGTGTGAACATGAGCATATGTGTTGGCAGGGTCTCAGTCTGTAGTTCAGGCTGGTCTTGCGCTTACATCAGTCCTTCTTCCGTTACTTCCTGAGCTACCCAGTTCAATTATATATTTCAGTTGCTGGCTTTCAGGAGTTCCTTACTCCCACTTAACATTTCCACTACTTTGGAACAAGGCTCTGGGTCTTTTATGGCCTCAGGTCCCTAAGTGCATCTATATAATAAAAATTATTCTGCAGAAAACATCACTTGGAAATTGCCGTTCTGTAAGAGTGACTTGCCTACCACTACACAGTGTGTTCAAAGGGGAATCTTGCCCATTATAAGAGGTACCAAAATCAGTTTCTTCCTCTTGGTGTTGAGAGAATTTAACCAAAGGTGGAACAATAAATCCCCTACCATCCCTAAAATACTTTCTTAACTCAAAACCTTCCAGTGAAAGTAAAAACATTAAAATCAAATGTTAAGGCTGATGGTGGCAAGTGTACACCTTTGCTCCCAGCACTCAGGAGGCAGAGACAGATGGATCTACAGGTTTACAGAGTGAGTTCCAGGACAGCCAGGGCTACACAGAGAAACCCTGTCTCAGAAAAAAAAAAAAAAGTTGCAGGCTGGAGAGATGGCTCAGCAGCTAAGAGCACTGATTGCTCTTTTGAAGGTACTGAGTTCAAATCCCAGCAACCACATGGTGGCACAACCATCCGTAATGAGATCTGATGTCCTCTTCTGGAGTGTTTGAAGACAGCTATAGTGTACTTACATATAATAAATCTTTAAAAACAAACAAACAAGTTGCTAGGTGAAATTAAGAAAACATTGAGAGTTGTCTCAAACTAAAATCTTCTAAGCCTTGCTCTCTTTCCATCTGCTAAGGCAGTACTTAGATACTGTTGCAGTCCACTGTGGCACTTTCAGGAGGCTTTGGTTCAGGGAGGGAGGACTTAGTTCCTTGCGCTCTCTTCCTCTGCCTTCTCCTCAGAATCCAGAAGAAAAACAAACAGCCCAACAGGAGCCAGCCATGAGCACTCTGCAGTCACCCGGTGCTTTCCCACCCTGATCAAAATCACAGATATCTGCTGGGAGATTTTACAAATGTGTCTATTCAGCTGTACAAAATAAAACAACAAAACATGAATTAAGTGGTTACAGTGGGGCAAGACAGTCATAATTTAGTTTCTCAGAAGTGTGTGTGTGTGTGTGTATGTGCGTGTGCGTGTGTGTGTCAGGTGGTTTCTTCTATTGCTTCCCACCTTGTTCTTTGAGACAGGATCGCTCACTATACCCAGTGTCACCAACTGATTAGACTGTCTGGCCATTGAGGTCCAGATGTCAGTAGTAGAGTTACAGGCGCACACAACCATAGCTTTCTGTGTGGAGTTTAGGGATCTGAATCCAGGTTTTTGTGATTTCATGGCAGATACTTTACCAACTCTCCAGCCCCAGAGCTTATCTTTGTGGGAAGAACAAATACTAAATAGCGTAAATAAACACATTTTAAAGAGGTAAAAAATGTTGGGGGGAAGTGGTGTCCTAGAGAATGGCGGTATTAAATAGGAGGTGGAAGAAGTTCTCACTGAGAAACGAACATGAGAGCAAAGACTACATTGTAGAGGGCTGAGATTTGGTCCATTGCTGTGTATTGTAATGTAAACACTAAACCCCCGGTTGCCCCAGAGACAAGGAGATCCTCACTGTACACCAGGTGATGCTATGTAACCTCCCCTCCCTCCCCCCAAGTTATCCCTGATTGGCCAATAAAGATGCCTACAGCCTGTAGCTGGGCAAAAGAGAGGTAGGCGGGGTTTCAATTCCTGGGCTTGGGATCTGAGGCAGGACCACGAGGAAGGTGGAAAGAGGAGAAGACACCATGGGGTGAGTAAAACATGGCAATCAGGGCAGGCCAGTTGGAGTAGGAATGACCCAGGACGAACATGGCAAATTATATCTCAGGGTTACTGATAAGAAAGTAGACAAAATAACATAGAGGATTGATATCTGTCCAGCTCTAGTGATTTAAGGGCTTTTTATCTGGAAAGTAAATAATCCAAGGCAGAGTAGAAACCCTCATTAATATTAAATTCAGTGAAGGAATAAACCTTATGCATAGCAGGGGATGGGGGGAAACTCTACAATCAGGTGATGATTGCAAAGCCCCAGAAATGGAAGGATGCCTACAACAGTCAGGAAAACAGCAAGAAGAGCAGCACGGAACAGCATTTCCAGATTGAAGTCCAGCATCCTGGGGGCCTGAGCACTGGTAAGGTAACAGGGCCCAGGCCTTAGCATGACTTACGCCATAACTGCCCTCTCATCCAGGCATGGGAGCCAAGCAAGCAGGCAGCACCGCCTGCCAAAAATGAAAAGGAAAACCTAATCCATCAAAGTCCATAGTTCTGGGAAAGTCTTTAAATGTACTACTTGCTTTTTTGACTTCTGTGTAGTTCTATTTCTGGCTAGCTATTCTTGTTAACTGAGCCATGTCAACCCAGGATGTGGTTTTTGTGCTTAAAAGCTCACCCTGAGAAAGGCTCAGGACTACACACTGGTCCCAAACACCCAGTGCAGTCGCTGGTGGCCTAATAAAGACCTTCTGTTGGCTTGAACCCATGTCTGAGTGGTGCTCTCTGGTAGATACATCACAACAGTTAGGAACACTGCAATTACCTGGGCTTCACTAAGACTGGGGCCCTAGAAGTACTTTGAATGTAGCAGTGGCAGGTAAAGACCTGGGCCTAACTCTAGACAAGGGCCTCAGAGAACATCACATAGAGGAAATCCATCATGGATCCTAGTGTTGCCGGCCGTGGGGAGGAGAATGAGGGCTGTAGGCGCAGAACCTGAGATGTGGATGAAATTTGAAAGTAGATCCAATGATTTACCACAATTGAAAGGGCAGAGACAGGGATGACTCCAAGATGTTTGCTTATGCCAGCTAGAAAGACAGAGATGTCTCGCTCTCATTTACTGAGGTGGAAAAGGTCATAATACATTTGGGGAAAGAATCGAGAGTTTAATTTGGGATAGTTTAGAGTACCTGTTATTAAAAATGTAAGTGGAAAGGCTCCACGAAACATATGAACCTGTAATGTTGGGGGAAAGATGTGAATATTCATAAATAGGAACGGCATTTAAAGTCACGTGACTAGATGACCTCACAGAGAGGAGGAGAGGAGGAACTGTACAGTGTCGGCTCATCCTAGGGGCTCCGTTCTCCTCCCACATGCGTCTGAATTCCCCATCAGAACATTGTCTTCTCCAGGAATCACGTCTCTGTGAGTCACACAACCTTTACACCACTAAGAGGAGGCGCCCAGACCCATCCCTGGATGATCAGCATTTCTGCTGAAAGGAGGCTATTGGGCGGGGATCGGAAGGTGCCTGTTGAGCCTCACTGTTAGGACAAGATGGGCACGAGTTTAGCTCCAGCGGGGTTCAGGTTCCAAAGGGGCCGTTTGAAGTTATGGAGAGGATTCAGACGGGATCTGAGGGTAAATCAGGATAGCTTGTGCCTGTATTGAGAAAAGGCTCCACATTTATACTTTACATTTACATAGTGGCTTAATCCCATGTAATGTTGAAAGCAGATCTGATGATTCCAAGAGACTTTATTTATTTATTTATTTATTTATTTATGATCTTTTCTCAGATTGTTTTAAACCCATTTGAGCCCTAGTTTTCAACATCCAGAATGTTAGAGGTCATTCACTTTGTTACAGTATTTTTCTTTGAAGCAAAAGCAACGAGTTCAGCAAGCATCTAAGGCCTTATTGTTTTCTAAGGTTCAGCCCACCGAGTGCCTGTTTACATTTCCTCTCAGGAAGGGCCAGACATTGAGTCCTGAGAAACAAACCCGTAAGAGCAATTTTCATTCCTCAAGAGGCACAGTGCAACCTTTGCACCATGTAGCGTAACAAGCATCCAACTGTTTGCTGACTGCCTTCCTGTGTGCCTCAGCCTTACCATGAGTCTATTCTTGTACACTCACCAAAGGTAAGGGTCTGATATCTTACTCCTTTTCCAGTATGCTGTACTGTGGGGGCAGTGGGCTAATTTGAAGCCTAGGGCAGATAGGGAAGGTATTAGCTGGTCCTTAAGGTGGGAGGGGGAGGTCGAAGAGTCTTCCCATAATAATGTATCATCCATATAGTGGTGTATATTGAGTCTTTTGTCTAAATAGGGTTTTGATGCAGTGGCTACAGCCTCCTGACAAATGGTTGGAATGTAAGCCATCCCCTGCGGGAGAACAGTCCATTCATATCGTAAGGCTGGGCCAGAGTTGTCAATCGGGGGTACTGAGAATGGAAAGCGTTCACAGTCTCAGGGGTGGAGAGGGAAGGGGGAAAAAAGCAGCCTTTTATGTCTATTGCTAATAGGGGAACGTTGGCAGGGATGACTGAGATGTGGGGTAGCCCACTTTGTGGGGAGCCCCAGACTCACATGGTTTTTATTAGTTGCCCTCAAAGCTTGTAATAATCTCCATCTCCCTGAGTTGTTTTTTTTTAATAGCAAACATGGGGTCTTCCATGGACTGCGGGAGGGGTGGATATGTTGTAGCAACAGCTGTTCTTCTACCAGCTGTGTGAGGGCTCTAAGCTTCTCCCTTGATAGAGTCTACTGTGGGACCCAGATATCTTCACTGGAGAGCCAATCAAGGCAGTGAGTATTAAATCTAACAGTGGCCCCTAGGATTCGGGGTGATTTGGAGGGGTTTTTTAGGGTCTCCTTGGGTATTACTTTATATATATATATATGTAATGTCCTCTATATTAATATGGTCTCTTTCTGGTTGGGTGGTAAGAACTACCTCTAAGGCTTTGTAAGATATCTCTCCCTAAAAGATTGGTGACTACTTGAGCCACCAGGGGGCATATGAGACCGGTAGCTCCATATGGGTCTTCCCACCTGTAGGCCTTTTGGCTGGCTGGTGGTTGGTTTATTGTAGTTTGTCAAGTAGTCAGCACAAGTGCAGAGGTAAGAAGAAGAAGTTAGATATCCTGACTAAGAAGATCAAACTTGCCCCCAAGGAACTCGAGAGACCCCTAATCGCAAGTAGTCTAAAGATGTCATCTCCCCTCTCTATCCTTTCTCTCCTCTCCAAGTGTTAGGTGGTTGAAACAGTGGAAGAAAAGCGGAAATGTTAACTTCAAGTCTGATGATTTAAACTTTTGGGGGGGGGTCCTCTCCAGATGAAGTTACCCTAAAAACCCCAACAGGTCTTGGAGACCATAACATTGGGTGGGGATCCTCCCCAGGGAGAAGATATACAAGATATACAAAGAAGATATACAAAGCCATAGCAGATTATTTCAGTTGAATGAAACCTTGTCTGTATTCTTCTGATACCCCAACCCTCTTCTTACAGAGCCCCTGAGAGAATTGTCTTTCCAGGCCAAATAGTTATGAGTGGCAGAACTTGAATGTGTCACAGAGCAGAGCACAGGGCACTGGGGGTGCAGGAAAAGAGAGAGCTGCCTTCCCACTTCTCCCCTGCATGTTTGCTGCTAAGACCTAGAACCTCTCTGGCCTTAAATAACCTCATGTATAAAGCAGAGGGCATATAGTAATTAAATGAGAATCCATAGCAGACACATACACACACACAAACACACACAAATGGGGCTGGAGAGATGTCTCCACAATTAGAATAACTGGTGGCTTAGAGGCCCAGGTTCAGTCCCCAACACCCACATGGTGGCTTGCAACTGCCTGTAACTCCAGTTCAATGAGAAAGTCCTGTGGGCACCAGGCAAGCATGTAATACACACACGTAACACATACATGCAGGCAAAACATTCATTCATATACGTAAAAATAAATCTGAAAAAAAATGAACACAATTTCCATGAGAGCTATCATCTATAATATGAGGGCTGCGATTCTCCTAGTCATACTGAAAGACTGAGGGACAGAGAGACAGAAATATAGGTCTCTAAACACCACCAACAGTTTGGAGCTGAGACGAAAGGATGGACCATCTAGAGACTGCCATATCCAGGGGTCCACCCCATAATCAGCTTCCAAACGCTGACACCATTGCATACACTAGCAAGATTTTATCGAAAGGACCCAGATGTAGCTTTCTCTTGTGAGACTATGCCGGGGCCTAGCAAACACAGAAGTGGATGCTCACAGTCAGCTATTGGATGGATCACAGGGCTCCCAATGGAGGAGCTAGAGAAAGTACCCAAAGAGCTAAAGGGATCTGCAACCCTATAGGTGGAACAACATTATGAACTATCCAGTACCCCGGAGCTCTTGACTCTAGCTGCATATGTATCAAAAGATGGCCTAGTCGGCCATCACTGGAAAGAGAGGCCAATTGGACACGCAAACTGTATATGCCCCAGTACAGGGGGACGCCAGGGCCAAAAAAATGGGAATGGGTGGGTAGGGAAGTGGGGGGGAGGGTATGGGGGACTTTTGGGATAGCATTGGAAATGTAATTGAGGAAAATATGTAATAAAAAATATTTTAAAAAAAAAACATCACCAACAGGAAGCAATCCTGGGACTCTATTACCAATCAGCCGGGGGGGGGTTGGGGGAGATCTTTTGCTCTGTTTTGACCGAAGCTACAAACAAAGAGCAACTCTCCTCAGTGTCTTTGTCTCTCTGCCTCTGCTCTTGGAATATAGAACTCTTCAGCTCTAGGCTTTAAATAGCAACGGCCCAGCTGCAGTGACTGGCATGACATCTCTGCGCTAAGGGTGTTGGGACCCTGTGCCCCTAGTGCTATCTAACTCCTTACAGCCAGCCTTCTGGAACTCCACGACTAGTGTCTGGAGTGCTCACCAGCCTTGTGCCAGCTGCAGTTGCAGCTCCCCACCCCTCTCATCTTTCAACTTTTCAACTGTGGAGTCCTTCTAGTATCTGCTGTCCCTACTCTCCCCAGCATCAACCATAGACTCTGCGGTTGCCTACTCCCTGGGGCTCTAGCTCCTGTCTAGTTGACAGTGCCTGGAGCTGGGCTGGGGGAGGGGAGTCTAAGATGTCCCCCAGTAACCAGCTCAAACCTGACCCCCCCCCCCGATATAAAGACTATGGACAGTAGACACCAAAGGGGGTTTATTGGAACCTAGGTGACACAAGCTAAACAACGCACTGGATGAGGCCCGGATGAAGGTATCATACCCTTCACCTACTCAACGAATGAGAAGAGGGCTACTTATATGACTTCTAGAAATCAGTCTTTCTGCTTAGCTATGCAGTCTGCAGTCGAAATTCTAGACCCGCCCACTCCAGGTGTCGTGAGTGAATGGGGCCCTCCTCCCTGACTAGGCTGAAGACTGCACAGACCTCCCGTTGTAACTGTGGGTGGAAGAAATTGTTATGGTGAAAGTGAGGCCTCTTGGCAGCTTTTTGGGGTACCTGAATCTGCTGCCACTGAAGCAAAAACCCTTAGAGGTCAGCAGCCTCCATGATGTCATGTCTTTGGTTCTTCCCACTGAACTGAAATCTCTTTGGCAGAAGGGTGGGGGTGCGGTGGGCTCAGGCTTGAGAGGTGGGGGCTGTCACCATTGATGGTTTGGAGGCTCTCCCAGGGGGATCCTCCCCCTACAGTGGAGAAGACTGTTGCCCCTGGCCTGTTCTCCAAGAGCAGACAAAGTCCTTCATAGCCCTGCTGAGCTTGGGAACTGTGGAGACAATGGAGGGTTCCACCCAGCCTCCTCAGACACAGCTTCTGTCCCAGCTGCCCTCCGACCAACTGAAGGGGAAGACCCACAACTCCTGCCTGGCAGCTTTAGCCATTGTGTTTAGTTTTTCATTTCTAGTTTAAGAATTCCATACATGAATATAATTCATTTTGATTAAGTCCCCCTCCCCATCCTCTTCTCTCCAACTCCTCCAATGCCCCCAAGACCACTTTTTCCTTCCTAATTTCCTGTGCTCTTTTGGATCCACTGAAAGCACTTAGTACTGCCATCTGCTCTTGGGGGTAAGGGCCATCCACCGGAATGCGGACAGCTTAGCTTTAGTCATTTTAAAATGCAAAAACATTAAAATGTGTTGACAAAGATTTTGCCATGAAATTAACATTTTCTTCAAGAAACATCAATGATGCTTAGCCTCCAGCCAAACACCCTTTCTATCTCAACCCAGGCCACATGCTCTAAATTCCATCTTGGCTCTCTTTAACCCTCTTGATGTAAAAAACTAAAGCTGTCAGCTGTAACTGTAATACTGATGGGCATAGCACACCACTCATGAGTCTGAAGGTCAGGTTTGTACCAATGTCCAAAGCAAATTCCATGGCTAAACCCAACACCAAGGGAAGGGTAGAGAGGTGAAGAACTTTGAAGTTTCCTCCCACTCTGGGGCTTGGTTCCGAGCTGTAAAGTTGAATCAAGTCCCAGTAAGAAAATAATGATTCTTATTTAATCTTTATATATGCGGGCTTCAAAAACTTCAGTTTAAATGGATCTAAAGATCCCTGGCTAACCTGGTCAAAAGAAAACAGGATTTTGGTCTTCCAACTGAACTACAGTGGATCCCCCCTTACTGTGTTAGGAAAACCTACAGTATGCTCATCATAAGCCAAGTGAGCTGTTAAATATAAGCCCTTCACAAAAAATGGACTGACAACTTCAGCAGTTAGAACAAACCCTCCCTCCCGTTAAGGTTCCCTCTCCCCCTGAGCACTGGTCAATGCCTGGGAAGGAGCCACGCCTGACCCCGCAAGTTTAAATAACCAGATTCTCCATGACTAAGTTACAACACTTCAGAACCTTCGCGTAAATAGTCCCAGACACAATGAGTCTGGAAATAGGAATTATGCCTAGTATTTTAATCAGAAAAAGAAATGAACTATTACTTTAGTCTCCTGTCTTGCACTCTTTCACCAACTCGGGTTCCAATAAAAATCCTCTTTCCCATCGGTATTCAGGTCTGTACTATCTGCTTTACAGTGAGGCTGTTTCTAGCTTACAATCAAAGGATTCCTTAAGTTCAGCTTTAGGATACAGTGGTGAGGAAAAGAAGCGGATGCCACGCTGCCTGTCCTCTTTCATCAAAGGGACACACTACTCTAGGTGTTTTAGGTCACATCTGGGGCATTTCTCAGCGTTTAAAGAGATTCTGCTTTGTTTTTAAAAAAAAAAAAAATGGCAGGGGATGCATGGGAAATGGAGACAGCTTGCCAGGCTCCCTTGAAGACCAGCTGTTTGGGGCTGTTGTTCTCAGGAATTGTAATCTATCGCCCCCTGCTGGTCACTGTGTGCCTGCTTGGGGTGACGAGAACTGGGCGTTTCTAGATTTACACAAATAATACAAATTCCCCAGTACTGCTTGTTTGCTCGATTTATGTTCGATTTCAGCTTCGGACTATCAAAAAGAAACGGCCATATGACATTTTTTGAAGAAAACAGGTCTGCACGAGAAATTACTGCAATTTCCAGAATCCTCTCTAGAGCTCTGTTCCCCCCCCCCCGCGCCCCCCCCCCGCACCCTTTTAACCCTTTCCAGCCTGCTCTCTATTAGGATAGGGTGTGTATTAGGGCCCTCCAAAGAAAACCAGAAAAACTCGGAGTATGGACACACAGCGAAAGTACCTGCAGTCTGACTTAAAACGCTTCTCTACTCCTCCTCCTCCTGAAAGAACCATTTAAAGGCGAGCACTGCCATCTTTCCTTTTCCTTTCTTAGTCTTTCTTTAAAAAATCATAATGTAAATACTTTAGATAAAACCTTTATGACCCAGCTAAAATGAACTAGAATTCACGGTTCTAAATTACTATTCCTGGAAGCTAATAAGGCGAAGTGCGTCAAAAATCAGTTGACATTTCTTATCTACTCACCTTGACCGAAAAATATTTTAAGCAAAAAGGGGGAAGTCCCGGAAGCCGGTTGGGGCGCCTCTTCCACGCCTAACGCTCCTCCCACCAGATTTTTTTTTCTTTTTCAAAAAACCCAGGGCCCCCCCGAACACGTTCTAAGTATTTTGAAATGTCCCAGGAAAAGGGCACAGTGGACGTAGTATGTTTGTCCCTCTTTGTTACTGTTGACCTAGGGAACTTTGTCCTTGGTAGACAGAATAAGAGAGCAAGCGGCGGGCCACCCCCAACGCCCCGGAGGAGGGAGAAAGAACACAGCCGTGGGTATTTCTCCGCCCATTTGTGCCTTAGAGCTTTGTTTTCCCATGTCTTCAAAGCGTTAATTCTTAAATCAAAATACAAACGAAACAGCTGGCCGGACACCACACCTTTCCGGGCCACCCCTCACCACCGGTTCGAGTCCCTGGAGAGGATGTCTTTTTGCCACCCCCATTCTCCTAAGCATCCCCTTTCTGGGAGTATAAAGATTAAAAAGAATGAAAACCCCAAATAAAAAATAGGTTCCAAATACTGTTTCTGAAGAGCCAAATATCCAAATGCCAAGGACAGTTGTCGTCCGTCCAAATTCTTAGGAGGGGAAGAAAGGAGTGGGCGAGACGCTTCACCCTACAATCCCCATCAGGCAAAAATAAACAGTTCTTATTGCAAAGAGAAAAGAAGGTGGGGCCCAGCCTGGGGCGAGGCAGGAGGTTGGCCCCGCACCTGCAGTGAACACCCTGGAAAGCCCCTAACGACAGGCGCTGTCCTCGGTGCTGAAGTCTTCTCTTTGACGCAAAACTCGATGTACCGGAACTGAGTAGATTTCTAGGCCCTCGGTTTTCAATATCCCGCTGAGCCCAAGAGTCTTGAGTTGGAATAGCAGATAATCAGAGATTAATCCAGTCATGAGTCCCTCAGTCTACCTTTCTTCTGGCTCACCGGAATGTCATCTTCATGAATGCAAAGATAATATAAATCAAATGGTCACTAATATCGTTCAATTGGTTACTACTATTCATACGCTTTCAAATTAAGGACAAATAGAAGCCTTCATTCTTTTCCTTCCCGTCATAAAGGAGAGAGGAGAGGAAGAAAGGAGGGGGGAGGGAGGGAGGGAGAGAGAGAGAGAGAGATAGATAGATAGATAGATAGATAGAGAGACCCAGCCTGGTTTGACTTGTGATATCTACTATTGTAGAATATTCTTTTCTTTTCCACGTGGATTTTGCTAAAGCCCTAGGATTGAGAGCTTTTAATTCCGTTGTCAAAGAAAGACATGGTTGAAAATTTCTCCATCTAGTGCCACAGGTGAAGCGTCTTTACAGAGTCTTGGAGGAAGATTAAGGAGACAGAGGAAGGCCGCACCTAGGCAGAATTGTGGGTACTTAGGGTCGGGAGGATTTATGCTTCCTCCCTCCTGACCAGCGAGTCTTGAGTGATTGACATTAGTCAGTGACACCCAGATTCCTGACTGATGTCACTATATCTTTTAACGAAGGCCAGGAAAGGGGGCGTGGAAGAAACTCCGAGTTTACCTCCTCGTAAACAGTTTCAAGATATTCTGAAAAGCTCTGAGGTGCGTGGTTTGAGGGGCCATTTCCTTCGTGAAACACACACACACACACACACACACACACACATACATACCTAACAGGATCGCAGGGGAACTTCTGTTCCAACTCAGCTCAGCCCACCCTTCGGGTGCTTTTTGTTTTTAAAATGTGCGGGGGCTTTTATGTGAGGCCCAGAGAAAACAGCAATGTTCTCTTTGGTCGCAAGGAGCAGCTTAGTTACTTCAATCCCTTTTGTTGATCAGACCGTATCCTCCCAGCCCTGAGGCTTCCAGCTCCCTCACGAAAATTTCGGTGATTTATACTATTTGTTTTTGATGTTTCCGTTGAGTGGTGATGAAAGTCGCTAAGATGGTCACAAAAAAAGAGACAGGCCTGGGATAAACCATCGAAGACCCAGAGGTGCACATGAATAAACCGGTCTGCTGCTCCACAATATGAGGGAAATCTCTATGAAAACGAGTAAAGCGATCATAGAGTACTCCCCATCACTCAGACAGGCCCAAAAATCCAGTTTGTTTTGCCCCTAAAGGATGAGAAACGGAGGGAGAGGAAAAAGAAAGCCAGGAGGTAGCGGCGAGAAGGCTAGAAGAGGCCGGCCGTTACAGAGCCTTTCGGGCATCTCCAGGTGTTGTCTAGGGCGCACCAGGGAAAAGGCCGCCAGCACGGGGTCTCTGTGTGTTTGGCGCCCTCTGGTGGAAATTTTTTCCAATACCGCCTTTTTATGGTGGGGGACTTCACCCCGCTCAGTAATGTGCTTAAATATTGCCAAGAGAGAATCATTGAACAGCGTGAAACTGAAAAGAAGCGAGGAGAGCGGGCCAAGACACGGAGTGCCGTCCTGGCTTCCCGGAGCCACCCTCCATGCTCTGCTGCCCCAGGCGTGTGGAGCGGCACTCGTGCGTGTTATTAACCTTCAGACATGATCAATTACGAAGATTTCTTTTACCCCTCTCCAGGGAGAGGGCTCAGAGAAAGGGAAATAGACCCCTTGCCTCTTGTGGTGCCAGGTAGCTGTGTTCGAACGAGGTAGTGTGGAGATGGACTGGAAGAAGAAACGGGAGTGCAGAAACTCCAGGGTCTGTCTGGGTGGTCCCCTCATCTCCGCTTTGCCTGTACAGCCATACTGGCTCAGTAGAGCGCTCCCTAGGACACCACCCAGAGAAAACCTTCTGGAATCGCCAATCCAGGACAACCACAGGAGATTGATCAAGGCAAAGCAAATATTCTAGTCTTCTCCAAGATACGGGATGGAGGGCTAGGAAGAGGGGAAGGAAGAATCACCCAGTGAGACAAAATTCTTCGTAGGAATTATATTTTCCCTTGCCCTCACCCAACATCGCCTATCTCAAAAATAATTTAAAAACAAAAAACAAACAAACAAACAAAAAACAGAGCGTGCTGAGTGCATTCTGGATTACTCATAGGACTTTGTCACACACACCCTCCTTTCTGGTCGCAAACCCGTGAGCTGGATTTATAATCGCCCTACAAAGCTCCAGAGGCAGTCAGACACCTGCAAAGGAGCCCCAGCGCTCCGCGGACGAGCTGCCCCCGCGAGCAACGGCCTCGTGATTCCCCCCGCCGAGCGGGTCCCCGCCTCCCCACTCCGCCCCCGCCTCCCCCAAGCCCAGCGGCCGCCTCTCCGGATCTCTCCCTTCTTCAGGCTCTCCCGTGCCGGACCAGGGATCGTGCAAGCAAGGAAGCAGCCCTGGGGTGACACCCAGCACGTACTCCTGTGACAGAGCCGAGCCCAGCCCAGCCCCGGGACGCTTCGCAGAGGAGTCGCGGGAGGGTCCAGCTCGCTGTCGCTGAACCGAGGTGGGTAAATACCGGATCGCCCGGACTTGCCAGAGCCCCGCCTCGGTTATTCAACCCGGTGCCCTCAGCCTGCGGCTTCTTGTCCAGCCCTTTGCCTCACCCCACCAGCACGCGCCTGTCGCCCACCTTCCACAGCCGAGTGCTTCCCGCCAGTCCTGTCGCAGCTGTGGTTTGGCGCACCCATCCCCTACCCTCCTCGCTCTTGAAACCCTTATCAATTTCATTCGGGAGGACACATAAGGGCTGAAGTGACCCCAGAGCCATTTTTTGCCTGCGCTTGGGGGATCGGAGCTCACGGCTGTCGGATACGCGCCTGGGTAGCAGCGGCAGAAGGTGCGAGGAGCGATAACCTGTTACTTCCCCAGCACCCGCGTCCCACCGCCGCCCGCGGAGCTGCGAGAGCGCGCGGAGGTTGCGGGGGGGGGGGGGGACAGATGCTCGGCCCGAGGGACGACACGCAAAAGGCGGCTGGTGGGCTGCGCTCTGCGGGGTCTTAGATTTACCCAGATTACCGTTCTCCTCCCTCTCCTCTCATTCTTTCGCCCGCTCCTTCTCCCCATCTCTTCCTCTTCTCTCGCCCTCTCTCCCTCACTCTGTCCACGAACAAACACCAAATAGGGGAACCGCGCACTCTTCTATCCGAGGTCTCTTGCGCCCTAGGCGCAAATTCGCCACCGGGTGACGGTCTCCTTTTTACCCTCTGCCACCTTCTCTGGCTCAGTGAAACGAACTCTGGGGACTAGGTAGAGTAGAAACAGTGAATCTGGGACGGAGCCTCGCTCTAGGGTTGAGAAAGCTAGAAACGAGGTGGGACAAGAAACTGATCAGCAAGGCTTCGACACGCTGCCTTTTGGCTGTCTGGAGTGCAAGGTGACTGATTCTTAGCGGGTCAAGTCCTGAGGGGCGGAGGACCTATTTCTTCTCACCTTGTCTCACCAAAGTCCCTGTCCCCGGCGCTGTGAGCCTCCTTCTTTCCAAGGAATTGGCCAGACACAACAACGGGAGCCAGACACCGAACCAGACGTGCCCGCCCCGCACGCCCTCCCCCCTCCTCTTCTGCCCGTTCACCAGGCTGCTGGGAGCCCAATGGGGCTTGTCTCGGCTGGGCTGGAATTTGCTCGATGAGTGCTCCCTAGTGCTCCTGGCCCTATCCTCACCCCATCCCTCGCGTCCTGCACCCGCCTCCGGCGCCCCTTAGCTGTGAGCCTCACTCGGAGCACCCCGTTGCGCCTCTAGACTTGAGAGTCGCCCGGGGCTACTGTGCTTGCGCCCCAGTCCCAGAGCTAGCGAGCGCCTCCCCACCCCCTCCCACCGACCGCGCACCAGGACCCAGCCAGCTCGCTGCCCTTGGTCTCCCTTCTGTCTCCGAGACTTCGGTGCCCCGGGCCGCAGGACCTAGAAGCTCTCCCGGCACAGCTCTCCCTTCTGTTTGCAGCCTGTTCCTGCGCCCAGTCTGCGGGGGACCCTTGAACCGTAGAGACCCCAAGACCACCGAGCTGATGGCATCTTCCACTCCTTCGCCTGCAACCTCCTCGAACGCGGGAGCGGATCCTAATACTACCAACCTGCGCCCTACAAGTAGGTCCTGCCCCAGTTTCCTATTAAATGGACTGCAGCGAGGGTGGGGGCGCTGGCACTGCGGGAGGCTGCGCTGTCGGAACGCGAAAGGAGAGCGTAGAAATGATGGAGGCTGAGAAACAAATGGGGCCCTATTCCAGGTTCCTGCTTAGAGGTCATTTGGCTGCCAGGGACGCGAGGTTACTCCCAGGGCACCGAAGAGCAGCGAGGACTTCACAAGGGCCGGGCAAGAAAGATCTTTGGGGTCTAAGGGGCAGAGACGTTCAAGGAGCTGTGTTGTGTTTTTGTGTCTGGCGGGACAACAGGGGTCAGAACAGAGGGGTAGTGTGAGGAACCCGGAGTCTCAGCGAGAACAGTTTCCTAGCTCTAGGTTTGAGATGAAACCTGACCTCCTCCTCTCCTTTCCTCCACCCCCCCCCGCCCCCAGCGCTGTACTCACAGTCCATAATCAGGGGAAATTTCGACGTTAATTGCAGCTTTTAGAAAACTCTGGGTCCCTAATTGCTCCAAATTTGCGTCTAGCTATTGACGAGTGAGGGCGAAGCCAGGGGCGTAAAAGGTGCACAAAACTGCCTGAGATTCAATTAATTACATCTTAGAGACAAAAAAAAAAGGCGAGGGAGGGGCATTTAAGCATCATCCAGAGTGACGGGGGGGGGGGCACCTTGGCAGCTAACTAGGAGGAGATGTGGCTTGGCAAGCCAGGAGGCAGAAGCACCCCTGTGCTTTTTTCTAGAGACCTGTCAGCAGGTGACAAGTCTTGGGGAGAATAGAGAAACCAGATAAAAGGGCATTTATGCTTCCCCATCCGATCTGTCTCTAATTCAGCCTGACTTTCTAACTCCACATAGAGGACTGGAGTCGTGGGATTTATCTTTTTTCCATGTTGGGGTTAAGTCTTTCACCACCCCTCTCCCAAAATTCTATCAGCTCCAGACAGCTCTGCGCCCCCTACCACCAGAATCTCTACAGAAGAGGAGCTGCGGGAGATCTGTGTGGTTGAGAGTGCTTTATTGTTGGCGTCTTTATGGCACTTATTGTAAGCCCCGTGAAAACAACAGTTCCCGTGTACACAAGTGGCAAGCTGAAGGCAGGAAACCCCCCTTTGAATTTCTTGGTGCAGACTCTGAGGCAGGAGACCCTAAGTCCTCAGGCCACCTTGCAGTTCTCTTAGCAGCCCCCCCCCCCTTCCTGCACACAGGCAAGCGACAATTGCCCACACAACAAAGCAGATCCCAGGCAGAGTCGTCAGTGCCGGTGGCACGTGATCCAGGCCTTGGCGGTGGAGTCAGCAGTGGGAGCTGGCCTGGCCGAACTCGAGGCCTGCGCCCCTTTTGTCTGTAGATTGAACCCTGATAGATTTATTTTCCAGTCCTCCCCACATCTTACTCCAGTCTTTATCCCCCAACACACACCGTTATTCCTTCTGCAAGGTTGGGGACCACCCTCCACACTAGGCACCTCTACATCCTAGCAGACTACCCCATAGTTCTCAAATGCCCAGCCTCAGCAAAGGCCAAGTCGATAATCTGAGTCCATACAAGGTGTGGTACCTCCGGAAACCACCTAAATGGAGGCCAGAGATCTAAGGACACCCCACCTCCACCTCCCTTCCCTGGGAACCCCTAACCCTTAACTGGAGAAAGCCTGAGAGAGCTTGCCTGCTCTGTCTAATTTCTGTCCTCCCTGGAAGACACACCCCCACCCGCCCAGTTTGCTGTTGGGCTCTGCCTCTGCAGGGTCTACCGGAAGGCGTCCCTTTCTGCTCCAGTATACACCTTACACACCTTGTACCCTCACACCTTATCCCAGCAACCCCCTGGCAAGCAGGAGCCCTCCTGCCTATCGCCTATGGGGGGGGGGGAAGCATTCTTAACTCCGGCTACAACAAAGGGGTTCTCGACCCCCATCTCTCTTCCTACCTGTTTTTTATTAACACCTAACTTGGGGCGTGGGGGACGGCACTGGAATATTTCTGAACACCAACCTCAGGCCAAGTGACCTTGAGAAATTGTAGCCTCTGGGCTGAAATGATTTTGTCACCTGAGTCTTAGACCTACAACACTTTCCTGGGTTCTTCTGGTGATTAGATGAGATTGTAGTTTAAAGAGAAAGCACAGATACTGGGTGGAAGTAGCGCTTTATGCTCCAGGTACTATTATTAGGGGCTTGGTGTTGCACAGATTTCCTGTCTGTCACTGGAATTCCTACCGTGACATACTGTCTCACGACGTCAGGCTGGTTCTTCGCCTCTCTGGGGCTCTGTTGTGCCTGAGGTTTAATGGATGTCACTTTGCTTATCGCAGCTAACACTCCCACACCGCTGGGGTGGAGGATGGGAGGCGCCTTGCTTGGAGGGATAGGAAGGGGATTTCTCCTAGCGCCCATCTCAGGAGTCTGCGGGAAGGCTTCTCCCTCTTTGCATTCTTTGCTGGGAGTTAACGCGAAAGACCCTTAGACCAGAACGCCTTGAGACTGGCCTGGGAGAAAGGGCGGGGGGCGAGGGGCAAGTCCTGCCGCCCGGGTTTCAGACCTGGAGAAAGGTGCTCTCAACAGCGTGTTTCAGACTCTAGAAGTCGGGAGGAAGGGTTAACGAGGGGCAGGTTGCGAAGGGGGGTGGGGTGGGGTTGAGGACAGGACTGGCTGGCGCACTATTGTCTTCTCGCCTCCCCAATCTGACTGGAGCAGCCATGCGAGTCCGATCATCTACTCAAATACTATTTTTCACCCAATTAATTCTTGAACTCTTCCGCGACCCCATTTCATGCCAGTTTATTTTAAGCTGCCACTCGGCTGGAGACCCGCCAAGAAATTATGAGACGTTTGGGTCCCAGATGCCTCTGTGTTCCCTATCTGAGCGGGTGTGTTGTCGCCCTTCAAGTCCGAGGCCTGGGACCCGGGGCTGGGCCCGGCGGGTGGGTGCTGGGTCACGCCAGTGCCAAGGTCTGGATCTTTGTGTGTTGAGTTTGCCTCTGCCTTGGTGGGGATCGCTTGGGGGCGGGGTCCGTGGCTGTGAGGCCCAGTTCTCCAAGACACGGTTTGGTTCCTGAAGTCAACAGTAGGCAGGAAACATGAGGAGAGCTGGGAGCTCTATCTGAGCCAAAGAAGTAGGGTAGCTCCTTGCTCCTTCCAGAACAGCTTTTTCCGTGCCTTTTCATGAAAACCTCCACAGTCCTCGCGAAAACCTTTGCCCTCTACCCAGTTTCTCATTGGTCCGACCAATCTGCTCTCTAATTTCCACCCCCCTGTCTCTCTCTCTCTCTCTCTGCTCCTAGCGTATGATACTTGGTGTGGCGTAGCCCATGGATGCACCAGAAAACTGGGCCTGAAGATCTGTGGTAAGTAAACAGGCCCTCAGGGGCTGGATGGGTCTCGAGGGAGAAGCGACTGAATTTGAAGGAGAGTCCCACATCCGAAGCGAGACTCTAACCCATCGGTCTAGTATTCTAATTGTCTTACTGTTCCAGCGCCCAGCGGATGCGGTCCCTTGGAGGCTCCTACCCTCCTGTGGCCTCTCTCACTTGGCAGGAGAGGCCTTTTCCTCTGGAGTCCTTATAATCAGAAACCGCATAGCTATGGGGACTCATTTCACCCAGTATGGCCTCAGAAATTGGGATACAGCACCCCCAAGCGGCAGCCAGGCTATCCTCGCCGGCGCTGGGCTGCTTGGACTAGTGCGTTCTGCTCTCGAATGTGTAAAATCTCATAAAAAGTGTGAACCGGTCTGATTTTCCCGGCGAACAGACCAAAGGTGCAATATCTATCAAGGCTGTAACTGACCCTTCGTGGTCGCTCACTCCATCCTCCACCCCCCACCACTACCCCCCATTAAAAGTGACTTCCCCAACTTGTGGGGTTTGCACCTAATTGCCACGGTAATTCAAATTTCGTTCCTGGGGCTTTGGGGGCCCAAGAAAGGAAAAAGGTTGCCTGCAGCTCTGGGTGGTCTGTCTAGGGGAGATGTGAGCAGGGCGGTCTAGACCGTTTGTCCTGCAGCTCTTCGATGGCAACAGCGCAGAAAGAAAGGAAGTGGGGCAGGTGCGCAAAGGGGGCTGCAAGGAGGGAGGGAATGTTGGGGAGGGAGGTTGTCTGGCACGATTTGCCAGCAGGAAAGAAAAACAGATCCGAAAGCTAGAGAGGAAAAGAAACGAGAGGATCTGAAATGAAAACGCCCAAGGAAAAAATGGGGGCGGGGGGGGGCTGGGATTTGTTCGAAGGGACACAGCTGAGTGGCTTCGTCTGAACAATGAGGATTTGCTTTTCTGACTACATTTCGCTGTCTAAAATTCTCCAGCCTTATCGGGCCTGAAAATACGGGTGTCCCCAGGCAGGGGGTGGAAAGGCGGGGGAAGATTAACGAGGGGCTTATTAAAGAGCTATCCGTCAGCTGCTGTGCTCGAGATAGCAGCCAAGCAGGCGCGGGGCGCAGAACCCTCCCCAGCCTAAGAAGCTCAGGGAGCCCCGAGGGGAGTGGGTGCTAGTGAGGCCTGACCTTCCCGCACCCTCATGCCCCTCCCCCTGCTTCCGGGTCTGTGGTTGTTTAGAATCGCTGGGGAGAGTGGTTATTTAGGGCCTTTGGAAACCAGCGTCCTTCAGTGTTTGGCCGTGCAGCACCCTCCTTGCATCACTGGGGCTCTGGATCCGGGAGTCCAGTATTTGCGGGTGGCGAAGACCTAGTGCGTTTGTTTAGTTGCGAGACGTAGTTCATTTTCTGGAAAAGCTTAGCCCTTCGGCCATAGGACCCAGAGGTTTGGGGACCTGACCCAATCCCTGGCGCTCAAAACTGGTGGGCAACACCAGAAGCGGTCTTTACGTCGTTGACAGCCCCGAGCTTTGTTCTATTAATAGCCTCTTCCCACTCCCACCCAGCCATTCCTGGCTTAATGGCCCGTTTCCTGCTTGGTCCCTTTTGGCTCTCGCCTTCTGCCTCAGTCGTTGTCGCGCAAGCAGCAACGGACTGGCAATCAGAACGGAAGGAACTCTGGGGTCTCTGGGTGAAGGCCACTTGTCTTAGAGGCTCCTGGCCTGTGGGAGAGGGTGAGTAGGGACAGTGGTCTTCCTGCCTCCCGCTGCTCTTGCTACTGGCTCTTGGAAGACAAGGTCCAAATGGTCCTGTTGGAGACAACCGGGATGTCCTGAAAGGGAAAGGGAAAGGGGCCAGGATAAAGTTAGAGCAGTTGAGACAGGAGTGGAGGCTCTAAATTATTGTTACATTTTCCACCTTGCCTCTTCTAACAACCAATGCCATGAGGTAGTGGACTTGGAGGTGGGTGGCTGTCATCCTTAAAAAGATTTCTCTCTGTGCGCGCGCACGCACGCACACACACACACACACACACACACACACACACACACGAAGAAAGTTACAACCTGAGTGACAGGGAGGAGAGCAGAGGATGAGACTGTCAAGCAAAATAACATAAGGATTCATTTCCCATGCTTTGGGCCAACTCTGGCTTTCCATTTTAAGCTGGAAAGCCGAGTATACTGGTCAACTAATGTTGAGCCTGAATCTATAGCCTCCGCTACACCCCTTCCCCGGACTCACTTAATCCCAGACCCTTCTGCATGAGGAGTACTTCACCTTCTTGACCTAATACCACCATTGCCTTGACAGCCAAGGATCTAATAGTCTCTTTTTACCCTTGAATCCAGCACCCTGGAAGGTCCCAGCATCCGCATGCCTTGCTGAGATGCAGTTCTTAGCCATCCCCTACCCTGCTTCTTCTTACCCCAGGAAATGAAGCTGCAAGGATGGCCATGGGGGGTCACTACTCAGGTTCTCAGCTCCAGAGGCTGAACCCCAGGGAATAATCGGATGGAAGAAACCCAGGGTTCTGCTGGAGATCCGCTGCGGGCGGGCGCGGTGGCATGACCTAGATAGAGTAAACGAAAGCTTGTGGCAAGAACTGGGCTCTACCCTTGTGTTCCATCGCTTTCCTCTGCAGAGGTCCGGAACTTGCTGCTCAGACAGTCCTTCCACACGTGTGTTTAAGTTTTTATTATTTGCCTATTTTAAAGAGAGAGATAGCCCAGGCACTCTGTAGCTCTGGCTTCTTGTAAAAAAAAAAATGTAGGCAATCTGTTAATATGTTGTGTGCCCATTTAAAAGAAGAAGAGGAAAGAGGAGCTCTTTTCTCTAAGTGGCTTTGGTGCTGGGCTTCAGCATCCCCTCTGCCCAGTGACCGTGTGTCTTTATGCCACACCAAGCTTGGAGCTCCACTTGCAAACAGCTGTCTGGAGCATGCCATGCCACTCTCTGGTTCCACAGGGCTCACTGGGAGTAAGAATGAGGAACAGCCACCAGCAGAGGAGGAGTCCGTTTGGGGATGCTACCCATCTTTATTTGAGTGTGGGTGGGTGAACTTGAACCAATACAAGTTCAAGATCCCTTTCTTTCCTGCAGCAGTTACAGGCTAGCCTTAAATGCTGATGGCTGGGGTATAGAACAACAGAGAATATAGGGCAGTCCTGGGCAGTCTCAGGGACCACTAGCCAGGACCCCTTTCTAGTCAGACTGTTGTTGAAGCACCCACTCAATATTATTCTCCCTTCAATTTCATTCCTCCATCTCAGAGAAGCAAATAGCTCCCTAGCAGGGCCTCTCTGAGCCGTGAGGAGCTTGGATCATTTTAAAGGATCTCAATGATTAAAAACAAAACCAAACAATACTTTCCTAAATAAAGTTAAAGAAACAACTTTGTATAGTAAATGTTCACATCAGCAGTCCCAGTATTAGAAACAAAAAAAGCACAGTTAACATTATCATACCAGGGTTTTAAAGATTTATTCATTTTATGCATGTGAGTACACTCTAGCTGTACAGATGGTTGTGAGCCTTCATGTGGTTGTTAGGAATTGAATTTTTTAGGCTCTCTGCTCACTCTGGCCCAAAGATTTATTTATTATTATACATAAGTACATTGTATCGGTCTTCTGACACACCACAAGAGGGCATTAATCTCACTACTGGTGGTTGTGAGCCACCATGAGGTTGCTGGGATTTGAACTCAGGACATGCAGAAGAGCAGTCAGTGCTCTTACCCACTGAGCCATCTCACCAGCCCCCCCCCCCCCCCCACACACACACCAGGGTTTTAAACACAATTTACCATGCAGTATGAATGTGCTGCCTGAAAAATAAAACCAGGATCTAGAGAAAATTCAGATTCTTGCCTTACAGAAAAGGTGGCCCCAAATGGCATGCAGATCTAAAGTTTTGTCTCCCTGTCTCATCAGCACATCTCTGGGTGAGCATGTATGGGAACCATCCTGGGAGAAGATATCTAAAACCTAATCTCCCTGCCTCTGGCTTCCAAAGGGGGTGCAAGGTAGGAAGATGTGGGTTCTCTCAGGAATGAGCCAGAAGCCTGGGCAGATGAAAGAGGCTCCAGAGTAGGTCTTAGATGGGCAGGACCATCCTTCACTGGGTCACATGGGTTTGGTTTCTCCAGCCAGACCTACTCTCTAACCATTGTAGTGGACAAAGGGAACAGTGTCAGGGGCCAGGACTCTGTATCCCTCTAGTGAATGAGTGAGTACTGTCTCCTGGCTCTGGACTCTAGAATCTTCTCTGTGATGTCTCAAAGATCTTGGTTTCCACAAAGACAGCTTTGGAGTCACCAAGAAATTTCATGTTTTCTCTCTTCATTTGCTGCCTCTGGAGTTAAATTTGAGGCTGTGTTGGAGGTACTGTTGAGGGAAGAGCACGGGGTTCAGTGCTTAGCCAGGAAAGGGGAGCAGGCTCCAAGTTGACAGGGAACCCCAACTCCAGCCCATTGGGGTTCAAGCCTGCTTCCTGGAGCACCGCTGTGGGTATTTGCACTGTACACCATGGGTAAGTGAGATTTCTCCTCCTTCTTGGGGGAAGTGGTGCAGTGCTCTGAATCTCAGCCTGAGCTCTGACTGAGTTCATTTCAGTATGCCTCTTGGAGAGCTTTCTATCATGGCTGGAGCAGAGGTGGCCAGCTGCCAGACAAGCTTCCGGGATGGTGGGAGATTGGTCTCACTTCATCCGTCTCGTCCTGAATAAATAGCAAACAGCTCTTCTACAAGTGCTCCATAAATACTTAGAGCTGAGCCCATGTCAAGGCTGTGAGATGTGGAGGCTTTCAAGCCCTTTTTTCTAATGCTGTTATCAATGGAGAGAGGCTCAGGAAAGAGTGCACTGCATTTTTGAATCAAAAAATATTACACTTGTGATATTTGCCTTATCCTTCCTCCCTCTGCTAGCCTCACCCTCCTCCTTTTCCTGCCCCATCCAGCTCCCTCAGATGTCCTCCCTTCCCCCCTCTGCTGTCTTCACCCTCCACTCTCTTCACTCTACTGTCCTCTCCGTCCCCCCTTCTGTTGGTCTTCAACCTTTTCCCTCTTCCGTTCTCACCCACCCCCTGCCCCGGGTTCTATAGCCCACAAATCCAATGTTGGCAGCATCCTCTCTGGGTCCCTTCCTTCCAAGCCCCATCCTGGGGCGGGTTACTGGAGTGGAAGCTGTCCAGTCAACTTAATTCTGAGTTTGCTGTCGTGTTCAGAGAGGAGATGGGGCTCACTTGCTGCTTTTCTCTCTTGCATGACTGGGCCTGTGCCACTGATGACGCTTGACACAGCCCCTCCCCGCCTGAAGGCAAGCAGTGCAGAGTCACTGTATATAAAACACAGACACTCGTGGCTTCTCTTCTCAGCAAAAGCAAGAGCCTTGCTTGGAGGGTTAGCCTGGTCGGGCAGCCTGGTCGGGCAGCCTGGTTGGGTGGCTGGGTACTTCCCAGTTTCTCTGACCCTAGCTTCTTGCACTTTAGGCTTCTTACAAAGGACCAATAGCCTGGAAGAGAAGAGTCGTCTTGTGAGCGCCTTCAGGGAGAGGCAGTCCTCCAAGAACCTGCTTTCCTGTGAAAACAGTGACCAGGGTGCCCGCTTCCGGCGCACAGAGACCGACTTCTCCAACCTGTTTGCTCAAGGTGGTTTCTCCCCAGGCCCCACCCAGCTCAGACAGTTGGTCTTGATTCCCCCCTCCCCTGAAATTTTATTTCTTTATACAACAAATGCCATTACTCTCTGTGAGCCCTCGTGAAGTTTGAATGGAACAGACTCCTTTGCTTCTGCCCAGGTCCCTGCTGTTTTGGAAGGTAGTTGAAGGATGTCCGTACATCATTCAATTCTAAAGACACTCCCGGAGGCAAATAGGGACTCACAGAATCTCAGAAGCTAAAGGAATCTTACGATCAGAGAATAAAACGGTTCTTTCATTAGCATTTATCCTCCAAGATTATCAGCCCAATTCCCAAGCCCCCAACCCCAAACCTGCTCTGTGAGAAGCTGTACATCTGAGCCTCATGACTAAACACGGGAGACTCTTTAAAGAGCTTTCTGTAGATTCTGCTGGCTCTGCAATGCAGGCCTTGGGAAGTGCTTTACCAGTCTTTCCTAGGTAGCTTTGGGAGCTCCCACTTCCCATAGCTCCCACAGAACCCCAGAAGCCTCCACCTCACTAAACCTCTGAGACAGCCATGCCCTGAATGGCCACACAACCTATTTTTGTACTCTCCTGGAAACTTCCCTCAGGAAACCCAACAGCTCTTCTTCCTGCTCATCCCCCTTTCTAAGTCTGCTCGACAGAGCCTAGAGCCCAGGTTACTTCCAGACACCTTAAAAAAAAAAAAAAAAAAAAAAGGATGATGTCAACAGAAAGACAGTGGTCCCCTCTGGCACCTTCTAGAGCCCATACCCACAGCAGCCCCAGCCTCTGCCACCCACAGACCAGGCAAATCATTAACACCAAGCCAGATGCTCAGGACACCTGGTCCACGGGAGACCAACAGAAGTACTTCACATCGTGTTCCTCCCAGGTGTCCATTCAGCAAATGGACAGCTGCCAGGGTCAGCTGCTCAAGGTTTCCTTAAGCTCTGCACTCCTCCCCCATATGAGCAGTCTCAACTATTAGGAAGTGTGTGAAGCCCTAGGAATGTATCAAATGTCTGTGGGCATAGGGCATCCTTCTGGGGACTGGCTGTCCAAAACTCAGTGTAGATCCATATCCTGGAAAGCAACTGAGCCCCCTGCAGGCTGACCCAGGAAACCCCTGAACCACTCTGCAGGCTGACCCCGGAAGCTCAAGTACGAAGCAGGTGGTAATTACTGTTTGGCTTCCCCTCTCTGCTTAGATCTGCTTCCAGCTAAGAACGGGGAGGAGCAAACTGCGCAGTTCTTGCTGGAAGTGGTAGACATACTCCTCAACTATGTCCGCAAGACATTTGATCGCTCCACCAAGGTTCTGGATTTCCACCACCCACACCAGTTGCTGGAAGGCATGGAAGGCTTTAATTTGGAGCTGTCTGACCACCCCGAGTCTCTGGAGCAGATCCTGGTTGACTGTAGAGACACCCTGAAGTACGGGGTTCGCACAGGTAAGAGTAAGAGATGGGTTGACCATCACCTAGCTGGCTGGGAGCATAGCCAATTCATTTGGAAGAGGCCCCATCCTGGTGAGGCAAGACACCAGGTGCCCAGTGATCACAAGGTCACCATGGGTCCCAAAGACTGAAGCAGGCCTGGCACAAGGTCATCATTTCTTTTAAAACTAAAGAAGGTGCAGCTATAGGGTGACAGGTTGTTTCATTGTTTGCTTGGGTTTTGTTTTAGGCTGTTTGTAACCTAGACAGAGCAGGGTGACCTGTCCCTTTGTCCTTGCTCTGGTCCCCCTCGTTCTGTTTCATTCTGAAGAACCCTGCCTCTGTTACCTGCCCCTTGCCCTGGGGAACTGCCCTTTTCCCTCTCTTTTGGAGTCATTTTCTAAGGGTTGTCATAAAAACCATCACCATGGAGACTGGTCCTTTCACAGTCTTGGAGGCTGATCCTTCCCAGATGTCAGCAGGACCTTGCTTTCTTTGAAGGCTCAGAGAAGATCCAACCTTGCCGTTGTGGCTTCTGGTACTTGTCGGCATTTTCTTTGGCACTCCTCAGCTTGTGGGTGTCTCACTTCAGCCTCCACCTTGCCCTCCACTCGACCTCTTCCTTGTGAACATTTATCCATATTTTCTCTTCACAAAAGGGTACCCTTTCCTTTGGATTAAGGACTACCCCAATCCAGAATGACCTTGTCTAACTTGTTTGTATCTGAGAAAACTCTGTTGCCAAGTAGAGTCACGTTCTACAGGAACAAGAGATTGAGACGAGTTCATCTTTTTAAGGAACACAGTTCAATCCAGAACACCCAAAAGAATCAGTGTCTGCCCGCCCGCCCGCCTCTCTCTCCCTCTCCCCCTCCTCCTGCCCTCCCCCTCTCTCTTTCCTTCCCCATCTCCCCCCTTATATTTTATTCTGATGAGTCACTGGTCCTCTTGCCCCTCCTCGCCTTTCCCAAGTCCTCTCTAATCAGCAATCCTGGCTCAAGTGGTTTCTTTGCAATCACCCCAAGTTCAAAGATGTTTAAAATCTCCATCTGAGCTGTTTCTTAGCACCAAAACAAAGAACAGTTTCTTTGCCTGGTCACTCTCTTCCCCTCCCAGCCTGCTTTCCAAGGCCCTTAGGTCTTCAGGGATTGGAGGGTCCTCAGCCATCACAATTGCTATCACGGGGGTGGGGGGGGGGCGGGGGGAGGAATGGCAACTTATTGTTCTTTCCACTTCTTTCTCTCTCCACCTTTATTTACCATCATCTAAACCCCTAGAAGAGAAATAGATTGAAGATGAAGTTCAGAGAGGCTGGTGGCGATAAAGTTGATCAAGGTGACTGGATGTCAGAAACAAGCTATTGCAGAAAACTAATGAAGTTAACCAAAGAAGCTACTTAAATTAAAAAAAATCCCACGTAGCTTTTGAGGATAGCCAACACGATTGGCCTAGCTATAGTTTCATTTTTAAAATTATTGCATAGACCAGACTCACTCGCATGCACAAAGTCTGTTTGTTAAAGAAGCTCTCATCAACTCAGCTCCACTAGCACCACCCTGACCGGATGGTTAACCCATTCCTGAGAAGTAGTATTGCTCTCCTGGTTTAAAGGAGAATCACCATTCTGTGTTGTAGCTTGGTTTGTTTTGGTCAATGTTTTGTGTCTCATCAGTTTGCTCTATCTATCTATCTATCTATCTATCTATCTATCTATCTATCCATCCATCCACTAAAGGCCAGAATGTCTATCAAACAAAACACAGAATTAAGTCAAGACAGCATCTCCCGCCTGTGGTCAGAGAAAGCAAACTGTTTGCTCCTTGTATGAGCCCACTGAGATGTTTAGTCTGAGGCCATCCACCTCTGATTAGCACAACCGTTTCCGGAGGCAGACATCTGCATTTACAGAGTACATAATCTTCCAGACCACGTGGACTTTTCTGCTGCCCTTCACAGGGTTGGCACTGGTTAAAGGACATTATTGCTGCCATGTCAAAGCCAGCTCCTGGTTGATGATCTATCATTTGGAATATACATTCAAACAATAGACTAAGCCCCCAGCACACATCAGAAACATTCTGGAGGATATTAGTGCATTAACAGCCAAAATAATGAATTGGGTTTTAATAACGAAAGCACAGTGTTCCAGCAGTTTAAGAAGGGAAACGGTGGCATTTGAAATCGCTCTATGAATTAACAAAGGACCCAGCACACACAGATTTTCCAAGGACTGATGTGGAGATGAAGCAGCCTTCAATCAAGCAGCCATGTATTTCTGGGCTTGTTCTTTTTTTAACTTCTCATTATGGAAAATTTGAACTTACACCAAAGTAGAATTATATAATGAACCCCGTGCACCCAATACCCAGCTTTAACTCTCACCAAGTCCTGCTGACCCCTTCTCTGCATTGTATGGAAGCAGGGCCCATACAGAATATTACTGCCTCAACACATATCTGAACCTTCATGAATTTCCTTTAAAAATCATGTCAGTGTTTTAGGCTAAAAACAAACAAACACCTAAGCTCCTTAATACTTAAAATATTCAATTGCCTCCTGAATATAGGAATGCTTTTGTTACATACTGTTTCAATTCAGCTGAGTCGGGACCAAGTAGTTTATTTGGGAGGGAAACTTACTTTAAAATGACTTTCTCCCCTTACTTGACATTAAACCATGTATTACTCAGCATCATGTCTGTGAGAACTAAAAGCAAATCTGGGTTTGGGCCTAATTGTACCTGCCTGTGAAGCCAACACTTAGAAAATGAGGGTGAGATCAAGAAGACCCCCAGTTTGAGGATAGTCTGGGCTATGAAACTAGGCCTGTTTTTTAAAAAGCAACAGAAAGAGCAAAATATGAGAAGGGTGGACAGAAGGATGGAGGGAGGGAGGGAGGAGAAATGGAAGGAGGGGGGGTGGGGAAACAACTGACGTCTAAGCTATGTTGCTGTTCAGTAGACACTCTGTTACAGAGTGGTGGAGGCAGATGCTGTAGCCATGTGAAAAAGGGTGTTTGGGACCTTTGTACTTCTGTGTCTCCTGTACAGACTGTTTCACTTTGTTTCAGTCTGTCTCTGTTCTTTGTTGTGCTATGCTGTGGGACTCTAGTGCAGTATCAAATAACATGTGATTGCATTTATTTATAGCCAGTACTAGCTCAGAATGAAAGAATTGTTGTTGTTGTTTTAAGTTTTCAACGGGCACAGTATATACTTTAATGGATTTCAATGGAAATATTACTTTAGGATATTTTCTTGTTTGACAATTTCATATGTGTATAAGAAGATGTAGCTTGATTACAGCTGCCCTAATTTGCCCCTCCCACTCTCCCTGGATCCCCTAAAAATCCTTCCTCCTACCTTCATGTTGTCTCTTTATTTTTTAATAATCTACTGAGTCCAATTAGTGTTGCCTGAGCATTCCTAAGTATGGAGCCTTCACCTGACTGTGGCACCTACCAGCAGCCATGTTCCCAAAGAAAAGCGTCTCCTCCTCTCCAGAACATTGAGGGAAGAGCAGATTCTCAGACTAGGGACATTCAAATCCTAGGTCTCTGACAGTTATTCACAGACAATGGCAGTTTCCACTGGAAACACAGCAGTCAGCAAATCTCTGCGACATCACCCTCTGTCACATACTCCCTGGATAATCTATTGTAGGACCTGCTTCATGACAGCTGAGCCAAGCCTGAGTTTTTGGTGAACATCAAGTTTGCAAAAATTTGGCAACAGTTGTAAGTTTGCTGAGGGCAGATCCAGTTAAAGTGCACTGTGGGCTGCACGGGACTTTAGAATCACAGGACCTACGTGGTTCTGTGCTCAGTAACTGAGTGAGGGATGGTCTGCCTGCTCACAGAGAAGATGCTGGGGCAGCTAGCTCTTAATCTGCTTAGCTCCATGACTTTAATGAGCACCTAAGTCTAGATGGGCAAAGAAAACTGATGCTTGGTATCACATTTGCCCCAGAGACTCAGAGAGTGATGGTTGGTCTTCATATCAGGTCTGAGCGAAAACTCGGAGGCCTATAGCCTCTCTCTGTTAGCCAATCTCAGCCTGGGACTTAATGTTCTTGGGATATTGAAGTAAAAGTTGCAATAGATATAAAAAGAATAAGAGCTTCCACATTCCTCAATAGGAAGTTAAGAAAAGGTCTTACTTTGTAATCCAGACTGGCCTTGAACTCACAATCCTCTTGCCTCTACCCTCCCAAAGTGCTAAGATCACAAGCATGCATCACCACACAGGACATCCCACATCCTTTCTCAGAACCCAGGAAATGAGTGTGATGGAGGAGCTCACCTGAAGGTCAACAAATAAGATATTGGAAAGTGTGGTTCATTTCACGATGCTCAACTTTGTGTGTTTGTTTTTATTTTTAATTTGTATGGATAGATTGCTTTGCCTGTATATGGCGTATGCCTGCGTGCCAAGTGCCTGCAGTGTTCTCAGAAGCCAGAAAAGGGCATCAGATCACCTGGGATTGGAGTTGCAGATAGTTGTAAGCTACCATGAGGATGCTTGGGATGGAACGTGGGTCCTCTGGAAGAACAGCCAGGGTTCTTAACCACTGAGCCATTGTTCCAGGCCCAATTTCCTGTTTTTAAATTTAAATGCATGCTGCCTTAGAAACATAGGCGTCTGAGGGCACCATCATTGTTAATGGTTGGTCACCTTCTTCCTCCTTCTCCAGGACCCTTGGAGAGCTCTGTTAGACCATAGGACGGAGCTCGTGTCGTGTGCTCCAGCCCTTTGCTCTGAAGATAGCAATGAAAACTGCGGCTTTGCCTTTCATGTTTGCCTGTTATCTCTCTAGGTCACCCTCGATTTTTCAACCAGCTCTCTACTGGTTTGGATATCATTGGTTTAGCTGGTGAATGGCTGACATCGACTGCCAATACCAATATGTAAGTCTCCTGTGTTCTTTTCCTAGATGCATGCACACATGATGTATATGGCTTGTGGTTTACACATTTCACTCTGATGGTTCTGTTCTCTTGGAGTTCACTCATCTCATAAACTCTTTTAGATTTGCCACAAGGTGAGAAACTATTCTTGAATAGTGTACTAAGAGCATGAGTGTGAGAAATGATAGCTAGCTTTGAAATTTCCATGTGAAATTGCACAGCAGATTCATTCTCCCAGTGCACATCTTAAAAGGTCATTCTTTGTCTATGGTTTTGGTTTCCTTTCCCACCCAAGCACATTGGTACTTAACACTGAGGCTGTATTTTCTTCATAATTACGCTATTATTTGCCACGAATCCATTCGATCGGCCTATTGTTTAAGTAAAATTTCTACAGCAACTTTCATCTACTGCAGATATGGCATGTATTCATTTCAAAATAACTGGCAGCTTTTGCTGAGTTTAACACTTTGGGAAACCCAACCTGCCTATGTAGACAAGGCTTTCATTTATTTCTGCTATCTTTTAAATTTACGTGGAAGTTATTCCAAGATCTTCAAGGTCCAAGTACAACCTGAGCAGTCTTAGAAATCACCCCGTATGTGTCCTCTCTGGGGGCGGCTGGGGGGGGGAGCTAAGAATGTATTACGAGATATGGCGGGTCACCATAGCTTAAGGACGATTATCTTTTTCCTTGATACTAATGACAGTGTTTTATTACTATCAATGAATTCAGACAGTGGCATAACATTCAATTAAAGTATCCAAAGGAAATTAATGAGGCAAATGTATTACAATAATTTAATGATAGCTGCATGAGAACCATGGGGGTTTCTGTCACTGCTGCAACATTGGAAAGCTATTTATTTGTTATTTGTTAATTATTCTGTGGTACCAGGCACCAAACCCAGACCTCGGGCACACTAAACACGTAAACCCGGGCCTAGGGCATGCTAAGCGTGCGCTCTGCCATTGTGCTCCCCTTTAGTCCCCAACTCACTCCTTAAGTTTGTTGCAAGATCCTGAAAAGTGAACTTCGGTGAATGAGTGGGTTTGTGAGAAGTCTCACATGACGGCCGACAGAACGCTGGTTATTAAAGTTCAAGGTAACCTGCTTTTCTTGACCTGTGGCCAGCCACAAAGCCAAAAGGGCATCTTGAAACTACAGATTGTTCGTGCGCCTCCCTAGGCTGCCTAATGCTGTGACTCAAAATACTAAAACTACCTTCAGAAAGCCAGACAAAATTTTCAAAGTAAATAGGGCAAGTGGAGCCCTTTGGGCTAAAAGGCATAAAAATTAAGCTGATTAAAGAATGAAAGCGGTCTCATCACACTTGCTGATCACACGTCACGGCATCTCGTGGAGTGTCTGTGTTGGCCTACTAAGACTTCAAAAGTCCGGAATTCAGGTCAGGGATGCAATCAATCCATGACCTCTTCAAACACAAAGCTCCCCCGCTCCCCAACCCCGCAACTTCTGCCATCTTTATTCTATTATGGTTTGCAGAATAAAATATTTATCACTAAGCACAAGCGTCATAGCATACTAGTTATAACTTGGAGAAAGTACACTAGCGCTTAATTGTAGCATCTCACGAGAGGGAACAACTTAACTTAGAAAATGAAGTCTGTTTGTTTTAACCCAGCAATTTAGGAAATAAGTGGGAAAAGCAAAGTGAAGGGTAGGTACGAATCGGGGCTGGGGATGTGGCTCAGTGGCTAAGCGTCTTCCAGGCTGTAGGTCTGATCTTTCCTGACCCCCAAAATAACACACGTTCAGCAAGACTCAAATCCCATAGGCCCTGCACTTACCCATCATCTTTGTATGTGCTCTAGAGGCTTCTGAGTATCACTTCTAATGTGTAGCCAATATCAAGATAAATAAAGGGTTTGCCCCTTTTAACCATTTATGACCAGCTCTTCTAAAAGCTTCCCTTGAACCAGAAAGCTTCATTACAGGTTCTCCTCCTGACCGCTTTTCGGTCTATATTAATAAAATCAAAATTCTTCGCTTCTCCCTTAGCTCTCAGCTCAGCTATGAAACACGAAATATGTCCCAGCCATCCGAGGTCAAGGCCAAGCTAGCTAAATGACACATAATAATTGCCTCTGCACTGAGCAGGAGGTATTTGTAAAATATGATTCGATCCCAACAGATCAATAGAGAAGGTTATTTAAAATAGTGAGAGAGTTCCTGTCAGCTCCTGAGACGGGCATTGTGCGAGGAAGTGATAACTGTTCTCTAGACAGTCTCCTCAGCCAGGAGTCCTGGAAGATCATGGCGTACGGCAGCATCGCAGGCACGCAGGGAGCATCTGCTCCCTTGTGACAATTCCTTTCTTCAGCTAGGAACACCTGTCCATATAAGCCTGAGGGAGACTGGCAGGAGAGCTTCCTTTATTCTGGCCAATTGTGATTTAATTGCTGATGTGTTCATAGCTCCTCTCCCACCCCACATCTGCTGGATTTGGGTAGCACTGGTAAAAGAGCGTAATTACTATCCTCTGAAAAGTCCTTTCAGAGAAGGATCTAATATCCTCTTTCAGATGGATCTGAAAGATCAGGTAGGCCATCTGACTGGCTAGCAAAGAAAGAAAGAACGTTCATGCCCGTGCTTTTATGTCAGCTTGTACATGCAGCTCTGGCACCTGTTCTCCCAGGCAAGGATGGAGGAGAATACAGCAAATGTGTAGCTGTTCTTGGCATGTACTCCTCTTCCAAAGCAAGCCCACCAAGAACAACTGTGTGAGCAGGCTGTGTAAGCAAAGACACCTGGTATAATATGTAATTGCGACAGCAAGATCAGTCTCTCCGCTTTACCGTGAGCTGGAGGGTCTTGCACACGTATTGCTCTATTTTCACCCTGGAGAAATTTCCTGTGGAATCAACGGTCATCACACACTGAGGGGCGAGCTGTCAGAGTAGAGCCTGCACCAGGCAGTTCCCATTTGTCCTGGGGAAACAGCTATGAGTGGGATTGCTGACCCTGAAGCAGACAGCTGAGATCGCACACAAATCAGTGTTCCTCTTGAGTGTTTATCTTTTCATCGGGGAAAGAGGCAGTGGTGTCTTCCCTGCAGGGTGATCCTGAAGATTTAACTATAGCTCAGTCCTAAGATAGCCACACCCCAGGAGACGTAGGCACACATAGCCTCCTGGCTCTTGTTTCTAACACTTGCCATCTTTGTACTAAAGAACATCTCCCTAAGTTCCCCTTAAACATCTTACTTATGTCCCCTGCCACGTCTGTAGAGAGGGGACATCTGAGAATCATAACAGCAGCTAATGTGGAAGTCTTTCATTAAAGTCCTCAGCCTGGAAGTCACCAAAAATCCAGGTTCCTTTGTGCCTTTCTGGCCCATTTTATGCCATGAAGCCCTCAGCTACAAAGTTCCTTCATATTGCTTGCTGACAACTGGAGTTCTGGCCCTTAGTCTCTCTTTCGAAACTCAGGAAAACAAGAGGGCATGAGAGACCGAGGGACTAAGGAAGAGAGGAAGGGAAGGAGGCAGGGCTGGCAAAGTAGGGACATGGTATTACAGCTAGAAAACCTCAGAACCACATGAAACTCTTTCCACAGAAATTGTTCGGCCATAGCTAGCCCCGTGGTTGAGTGGAAGGAAGCAAGAAAAGACAGTCTCTGGTCTTGGTGAACCACACTCTCAACAGACTGTGGTGAAGGAAAAGACAGTCAATACTGTTTATGATTGGCAGTGACAGCACAGCAACAGCATCTTGACAACTTTGGTTCACTTTGATTCTGAGTACATCTCACTGGCAAGCTGAGGTGGACTGTCGAGGGGCTGACCTACCTCTCCACTGAGTCTTCTCTTAATATCCTCCCATCTGCTGTTTTAAATCCTTAATTCCAATCCATGTCATTCACTGTATGCCAAGGTCTTTTGAAGGACTACTTCACTGATCTCAGATCCTGAACCGTAGCTATATGCTTTGACCTCAGTACCCCACCAGCTTCTTCCAGATCTGCATTGACCTTTGGTCTCTTGATGTCATCTCTCACCTGTCATTTAGAGAAGGGATTCCTAACCTGGGGTCCAAACTGTAGGGAGAAGAATCTCTTACAAGTGTGCACAAACAGTGTGTATATCCACACCTTTTTACTTGTAGTGTTCCCAGGATTCCTAAAGGGGTCTGTGATCCAACTAAATCATGAGTTCTAGAGTAAACGTCAAAGGCTTTCATAGGAATATGGATACAGGAAAACACCTTTCACTATAATTACAAATATGACCCAAAATGGACAGGTAGGGTCAGAAGTATCTGGAACAAAACATCTCAAAACCATGTTTGTCAGATTGTGAATCTACAGTCATGGCCAGTAAGTGTCCAGAGGAAACTTTGCAAATGTGTAGTTGTCCTAGGCACACAGCTCTTCTCTTCCAAAAGTTTTCTCTAAGTTTCTAGGAGAGGAAGGATGTAAGGACTAAGTTCTGGAGTCAGTACAGTACTAGCCATGATCTATCTGGTCCCTCAGACCAAGGCAGAGACCCTCAAACAAGATGCATCTGAGGTCAAGAGCCAAATGCTCATTTACCCTACTAAGTTTCAATCTCAAGCTTGGGAATGGTGTCTCATAACATCTGTCTCCTCCAAACACGGGACTATGAGGGACCTAACAGCCACCCTGTATCTGGTGAGCAGAACTGAAAGAAGGTTTAGGAACCACATACCCAACATAGATAAGGCTTCAGAAGTACATGAGACCAAATAGTCCCCTTTGGGAGCTCTAGACTCTTCTTGCCTGTCCTGATGGACAGGAAGACTGGTTTATGCAAATGTGAAGGCTAAGTTGATGCTATCCTGCAACACATATCAAACCAACTCCTTGGTTTTCAGTCCCACACATTCTCCCTCACATGGTTCCTACCTGGTGTCTAATACTGATGCCTCTAACTTAGCTTTCATCCAGTCTTTGAGCAAATTCTAAAATTGTGGTGTATGGTTCAACTGTTTCTTTCCTTGACCTCAAGAGATTTCTTATTGCTAATTGATATTGTGAGATCCAAGCACACAAACTGCCATCATTTCCTCTTCACCATGCAAATATTTCAGCCATTTCAACATTTCCAAAAATCAGTGGAACTGTAGATCATACATTTGTTCAACGATGTGGAGATGCGAACCATGAGTTTGCCTCTTGCTACACTCAGCATCCCAGGCTAAACCAGGAACCCTTCTCTTCTTCTTCCTTTATCAGGCCATCAGACATGAGGGAGTGTTGGTTGCTACGGTGATGGGGCTCAGAGCAGAACCAAAGCATGAGTGTGACCTCCAGAGGTGATGGTAACTGAACACATGTTCTCCCAGGGTCTTGCTCCCAAAATTTCAGGGGACCTCCAAGGAAAATGGACATGATCCTTTCGAAACAAAATTCTTCTCCTTCTCCCAGCAGACATATCCTGAGGATCCTCTTGGGTCTGTTGTCCTCCTGTACAGACACATAATTAATGTGACTGTTTTAATTTTCCTTCCTGATTAAAGCTTATTGGCATCACCTGTGTTTTACTTAAAGCCATAGTTATCTTATTCTTGCAAGTAGCTTTTCTAAATCATTAAGCAAGATTCCCATTAGTCTTTGGCTTTGGCATTCAACCCCAAACTCCTAAATGATGATGATGCCTCCTGTATCACTTGGCTGGGTCGGTCTAGGCATCTCTTTCCAGCTAGGATGGTCTTGGCTCAGCCTACAGACACCAAAGCTTAAGAACTTCAAGGCAAAGCAAGAAAAAGAGCCTTAGCGTTTAGTAAACGGATTCTGTCTTTAGGCTCAATTTTCTGTGAGTGGTCTTCCTTGACTTCTCTTGGACCCTGTTTAGCACCCCGATCTTGCTTCCATGACTGTCCTACCAGACAGTGCTACCACTTTGAACTTCTTTAAAAAAATAAAATAAAATAAACTATGGCTTGCTTCATTTACATCTGTTCATTGGGAGACACATGCAACCTGCCAGAAGATCTAACACTCACAGTCAGATATGTATGCAAGTTGACTGTCTTCTTGTTTATAATTTGTAATTAGAAAAATCATCACTTCTAATTATTTTTGACAGATATTGACTCCAGAGAAGTATAGATACACAGTTTTCCTTAGGGGTTATTAGAAGAAAGAACATGTAGATAATTACATTGAGATCTTTAAAACATGGGTCAATATTCCCAATTATCTTCACAGTCAGCTTTCAGATGTTTACAATGTTTCTGAAAGACAGAAGTTAGCCCTGCCTACAAGCGTGAAACTGGCAGTCCTTTTTTTTTTAATGTTTCAACCAATTGTAAGTAGAAGCCAAAATGAGTTTTTCAAATTAACACTGCATTCACCTACACATAATTACAGTGAATCCTCCACTCTGGGTGAACCCACCCAGGACAGGTGAGGCTCTCTTTTGCTGGTGAAGTATCTCACAGCAGACTTTCCACTACCTCTCTTGGTAACCCATCTGGGTTTTGACACTTTAGGACTGGCAGACATGTGGATTCAGGGAAAAAAAAATCATGTTAGTGGTTTTGAGTATCCATTTTTAGTACCCAGCCACAACTGCTGAACCAATGGTCTGTGTTCATAAAAAACATAGGTTTCTTTATTTCCCTTCTTCCTTTCACCACCACTCTAGGTTCACATATGAAATTGCACCCGTGTTTGTTCTCATGGAACAGATTACTCTTAAGAAGATGAGAGAGATCGTTGGATGGTCAAATAAAGATGGTGATGGGATATTTTCTCCTGGTAGGTTTCTTTTCTGTAACTGCTTCCAATACTGCCAATGTGGATCCTTTTGTTCTTTTTTATTAAAATTACTGACAAATGTCAATTATGGAAATTAATGGTTTTCATTGTGACATTTGTGTATATGTGTACACACACACACACACACACACACACACACACACACACACATACACACACACACACACATATATATATATATATATATATATATATATACAGTTGATGGTCTTAGCACTCAGCATTCCTATCTTTATCAGGATGAAGGCTAGCAAGAATGCTACCACCCTACAAACTAACTAACCAAGGCTGTGTCTGGGTCATGCAAAATGGTGCTGTTCTGACAACAGCAAACCTAGGGATCAATGAGTCAGATTATCAATGAGCTGAGTTCACTCCAAATATTGTATCTACTTTAGTCTCTTAGCTCAAAGTAGATACGATAAAAATCTTTACAATGAAGACTGCTATCCTTGTGGGTAAGAAGCCGTTGTAGATGATGTTATCGGCAGTGTGACTGCATACAGGGGAAAAGAAGAATACAATTGTCCAGGCAATTCAAGCAGACCACAGATTTGCCTGTTTCATCCTAAGGCAATTGATGCAAAAGTGACTAGTTTGTATTGGCTAGACTTGGATAGTTATCTCCTTTCCTTTTGTATCTTTATTTAGAGGGACATGAGTGAATTTGTATCTATTTAAATAAACTTAGACCTCTCCTAGACTCAGGAACTCATCTGGGCTATTCATTAAAAAGAGCACCCAAGCTGGTAACCAAGAAATGCACTATTTCTTTCTGAAAGCTTCATTACTCTTTTTCTCTGTGTTTCTGAGCTCAGGGAACAGATTCATCTTTGTTCAGTAACAGATTACCCGGGAGATGGGAGCTGGGAGGCTGTAACTAGCCATGCCTTTGCAGCTGCTCCCACTGCCTCCTGTTTTGTGTATAGGCTTTGGGTAGGCATTGCAATGCCTGAAACACCTCCAGCGAAATCACCTACATAGCTCTGGAAATAAGTGCAGAGTCCAAAGAGAAGTCCTTAGAAGTAAAGAAAGCAGCAAAGCTTTCAGGATACTGTCCTTTCCCTTCCCAATTTGGTGAAGCACCAGCTCAACCTTTGTATTAAAAACCCAGTAGAACCCCAACAACCTCCCGCTATGTTTGCTTGTTGATAGGGGGAGCCATATCCAATATGTACAGCATCATGGCTGCTCGTTACAAGTACTTCCCAGAAGTGAAGACAAAAGGCATGGCGGCTGTGCCCAAACTGGTCCTCTTCACCTCAGAACACGTGAGTTGGGGGCTCTGGCGTGTGGGTTGTGATGGTTTTCAAGGGACTATGCAACTTTTAACCTCAAGCATCCCTTTGTTGCAGAGTCACTATTCCATAAAGAAAGCCGGGGCTGCGCTTGGCTTTGGAACCGACAATGTGATTTTGATAAAGTGCAATGAAAGGTAGGCAGGGCGGAGTGAGCATTAGGCTCCTGATGTATTAAATGTGTTCGTCTGTTAAATCTGCTTTATTGTGTTTAAGCGCTGGCTCCGTACAGTGTGCCAAGCTGCTAATGGTCTGTTGAAAATATCCATTTAAATTACTTTTTGCTGCTGATGAAAAAGGTTTTTTTCCCTCTTGTACAATCTTGTTGACTCTTTATTTTCACTTCTCTCTTTTTATAATAATTATAGGGGGAAGATAATTCCGGCTGATTTAGAGGCAAAAATTCTTGATGCCAAACAAAAGGTAGGTATGTTTTGAAACTTCAGTGAATACTTTTTTTAAAAAATGACTGTTATTTACCTACACAATGAAATATTTTGATAATGGGATAATTGTACTACATTTCCAAGATTCCTGTCTGAGATATTCACTTATTTCCAACTTGTGAAAGGATTTGGCCCCAAAGCTGAGTCTACAAGTCATACTGTTTGTGTGTGTGTGTGTGTGTGTGTGTGTGTGTGTGTGTGTAAGAGAGAGTCAGAGGATAGGAGTTGGTTCTTTCCTACCGAATGCATTCTAAGGATTAAACTCAGTTATGAGACTTAGTGGCAAAGTCCTTTATCCACTCACAGTACTAAGCCACCTCAACAGCCAAATTTACCTTCCCTGTTGATTTTTGTCCATTTTGTGTTTTGCCCGTGCTAAGAGGGTCCACTCTAGAACTACCTCGATTATTAGTTTGGTCCAGCTTAGTGAGTAGATGAATGCTTTGAGTGAGGGTGACCAGAGCACTCGTGGGTAGCCACTCACAGGATGCATCTGTGACACTCACCCAACCTGCAGGACATGTGGTGACTCCATCTCCTCACCCATTGAACTTTGTTTCTTGTTAGATATAGTCTAGTCTTCATAAGTCCCATTTTATCGAGGGACTCTGTTTAGCAAAGCACTTCTGTGCCCCAGCAGATGGCTTAGTACTTGGCAAATCCAACTCAACGAACTCTGCTACACGAAGCAATTCCATAGAACAGATGGGCCCCACGGCCCCGCCATGTAGCTGCCACCATTACCACCACACTGTTGTTTAGTTACCTTCTCGTGCCTTCTTTTTTGGTTGTGGCTGTTTGCTGAGACTAAGGTGGATGGAGTTTTACTGGCTAAGGGATGAGCTCTTAAACTCCTTGAGACTCATAGGGCTCCCCCAACTTGCCCTAGGTCCTTTTATTCATTTCCTTGCTTCCCTCTTTTCTGTGACAACATCTTAAGATGAATTAGTGTTTCAGCCTTCCCAGTTATAGACCTACTATTATTATGGGGGTGTACATGTTTATGTGTGTGCAGGTGTGTATGTGAAGGTGTGTGTGTGTGTGCAGGTGTGTGTGTGTGTGTGTGTGTGTGTGGTGCAGGTGTGTAGAAGTCAGACATAGGCACTGCATCATTTATTTGAGACAAGGTCTCTCCCTGGCCTGAAACTCACAAGGCAGGTTAGGTAGGCTGAACAGCAAGCCTCAAGGACCCACCTGTCTCCATTTACCTAGTCCCAGTTCTGAGATTACAAGCATGCATAAACCTGCTTGGCTTTTTAACTGTGAATTCTTACGTTTTCAAAGCAAGCACTTTACTCACTGAGCTAATTCCCCAGGCCTTGTATCCTCCTCTTAAAAAAAAAAAAAAAAAAAAAAAAGTTTGAGTTTAATTAGGTTATCAAACCACTTAGAACGACATGACTCTGCATGCTTACATGCAGAAAGCAGTATTCAGATGATGTTCAAAAGTGCTCATCTCTCCAAATACTTATTATTTTTAATTTAGTTTCTGTCATATAACTTACCACTGTGATATATTTTATATACTTTGCGTATCTAATTTTAAGTCCATCATATTAGAGTTCTTTATCTACTTGTTGCCTGCACTGTCCCCAGCACCAAACGACCTAGCATGTAAAAGTCAGTTAAACAAAACAAAAACAACAAAATATCTCTGTTGAATGAATGAATGAATGAATGAATGAATGAGTGAACAACAAAAAGTACTGAGAGCAATGGTCTCTGATTTCACCAGCTTGGCTCACAGTTAGAAATAAAGATTGGTGCCTTCTACTTCCCGTAGAAACAAGCAGATGGGGAAGGCTAAAAACCACAAACAAGGGGCTGGGGGAGGTGACTCAGCATCTAAGAGGGCATACCACTCTTGCACTGAACCAGAGTTTGGTTCCCAGTATCCTCCTCAGGTTTACAACCACCTGTTACTCCATCTCTGGGGCATCTAAAATCCTCTTCTGTGCTCTGAGGGTGCCAGTGCACATGGGCACACGCACACACACACACCAAACAAATAAATGAAAATATTTTTTAAAGCACTAATCAGCCATCTCTTTCACCTTGTAGGGCTATGTTCCCCTTTATGTCAATGCAACCGCAGGCACGACTGTTTACGGAGCATTCGATCCAATCCAGGAAATTGCGGACATATGTGAGAAATACAACCTTTGGCTGCATGTGGATGTAAGTGTCTCGTTCACACACAGTGCTGTCCTGGGAAGGGGCAGAAACAACCCTGCTTTCAGCCTTGCCTCCAGCTCTTCTGAACACCCTGCCTGACCTTTCCCACCTATGTTAGCTCCTGCTCTTCCCCACTCCTCAGTGAGCTGTTTGTGAACAGTGCATGCCACAGAACCTGGCCACCCTCTGGGATTCAGTCCGTCCTGGCCAATAGTTGTCTTGTGTGGATCCTTCCAGAATCTACTATGATGAGCAGCTGCTTTATTTAGATGAATGGATGCAAAGTAAAATATAACTGACTTCAGATAATTTAAAAAAACTTTCAGAAAAGAATTTCAGAAGATAGTAAGACATGACATACAGGAAATGGCCATGAGTGTGAACACTTAGTCACCTGTGTGCATCCCCCATCTGTGACACTTCTAAGAAAGATGTCCATCTGCTGCATGCAGGAAAGTAAGGATGTATACAGAAGACATGAGCAGCTATGAGAGTAATCTCAAAGTTTCCCAGCAAATATGTGCTCTTACATATGTCATTGGAGCTCTCTCTCTCTCTCTCTCTCTCTCCCTCCCTCCCTCCTTCCCTCCCTCCCTCCCTATTTATTCTCTTACTGGATGTCATTTCTTGGGTATAGACAAAAGGAAAATCTGCCCCACTCTTGGATAAATGGCTAGCAAAGGCCACGCTGACATGCTATGCCAGGCTATTGGGTAAACCAGGTATCGTGGTGCCCAGAGCAGTGTCTCCTATGACTGGGGCTTCTGAGTTTCTCAAGACTTTTTTTGGAAGAGGCAAACAGTTGCTCCTGCCTTCTAAGCAGCCTTCAGTACCTTCATAGCTGTCAGGAGGAGTATATTGGATTCAAACAATCCCTGGCTTGCCCCGGCACTCTGGGCCTTTGGGTTTTGATCCACAGTCACCACAAACTCAACCCACTTTTCCTAGATCACTAAGGCATTCTCTGCAGGAAGTTTATGTAAAGCACTGAAGAGCCCACAGCCTGGGCGACTAGAACTGTCAACGTGGGCTTATTCCATAGGTTATCAATTGTGTAACCTTGACTGGCCTGGAACTTGCTACACAGACAAGTACGGTTTCTAATACATGGAGATCTGCCTGTCTCTGCTTCCCTAGTGTTAGAATGAAAGGTGTGCCTATCTTCATTATGGGGTCTTCAGTGCTACAAGCTCCTCTTGTCTCTTTTCTGTCTTTGCAGGCTGCCTGGGGTGGTGGACTGCTCATGTCCCGGAAGCACCGCCACAAACTCAGCGGCATAGAAAGGTACAGTAGGCTCAGTAGCCTCCTTCATTTTCTGTATCAGATACACTATACACCTTGGTCCATCCCTTACCTTCCCAGCCCCCTTGTCAGCCTTAAGTCCCCCAGCCCTGGTTTTTAGTGATGGATCTCAATCAGACTGGGCAAACTTTAGCTCACCTGGTGTCTTTTGAGTGCATGGTTTATTTCCGAGTCAAATGGACCCTCAATGAGTTCACACATAGTGAAGTGAGGCACCCAATGAGGTGCCTAGGAAGGAGAAATGGAAGGGGAAGGAGAACATTGATCCCATTAGTTCCTCTTCCTCAGGAAGGGAGCTGATGACTGAGACACCCGCTCCCCTGACTTATCTCAGTAGCTGCAGCAAAAGAGAGGCAGAAAGCAAAGGTGTAGAAAAGAATATTCCAGGCAGTGAGCACGGACAATACAAAGGCCCTGAGACAGGACTGCTGGCCATCTTGAGGACATGGAACAGGTGAAGTCCAGGGCAGTAAGACTGGGCCTGGGAGTTCACGGGCGCACTCTCCTAGCAAGGACTCTGCATGCTGTAGCCTTGACCGTGCCTGCTCTCTTCTCTGTTTTGAAACACCATTGTCAACACGAGATTGGCTTGTCAGAGATGAAGTATATGGTCGTATAATTTGGAGGGAAACATATGGAATATCTCAGGCAGTTCTCATTTTCCATCCTTGGACCAGGTGAAAGAGTTAACCCTAAGCTTGGTCTTTATTAACGTTCAGGCGTGCGTGTTTTCTGAAGGGGGCCAACCCACAGCAGGCCCTGATTCCCTCCACTTGCAGTAGCAGAGAATCATTTACTTCACACCTTCGGAACATTGAGAAGGCCATTTTTAAAGCCATTTTATGAGATCTAAATATAATTTTTTAATGACTTGACATGCAACAGCAGTGACAAAATTGGCTAAGTTCATGCCTTCTCAGCGCATTGACATGGGGTTTTCTCAATGATGCCAGCACTTAGTCAACCTTCCTGGGAATCCTCCCAGATCCCTTCCATCAGGGATCCTTTTTGGGCATGTAGGGGAGAAGTTCTTCAAGCTCTGCTCACTTCTTGAAACACAGTGTGTAAATGTATGTGTGTAGGCATGCACGCGCGTGTGCACACACACACTTACACAACCTAAGGAAGAGGTTAAAAGCCCGCAGCAAGGGGTTAGTGCTGGGTGAGCACAGACATCTAATTTCAAGGCCGTTGTTACATCAGAGGACACACTCATCTCGTGTATTAAAATGCAGAGCCCAGCTGTGGCCGAGGCCATCAGAAAAGGGTCTGTAACCCACTGAAACAAATTTCCCAAGTTTGGATCATTATATGTTACACTCGGTTGTTTCTGTAATGTCCTAGCTAGTGTGCTCCTTAGTCATCTAATTGTGTCTGACAGAGTGATCCAGTTGCTAGGAGACCATGCTTGTTAAGTGAGCACGGCAGCCCAGACTGGCAAAAATCATGTTGCTTTCTCAATCGCTGTTGCTAGGTAGTCAAAGTCTACAGGCAGTGCATTGAGGTGCGCCATCAGCAGGCAGGTCCTTGTCACTAGCCCTTCTTTAAATCAAAACAGAAAGGCAGGAAGAAGTCAGTCCAAGAAGTCACTCCCTAGAAGGAGGCAGTCTAGCGTATGGTCTATGAGTGTTGGTTCTGTAAAGAGACTCCTGGAGCTGGACCATGACCCAGCATCCCCCAGCTGTGTGACTTTGGATAATGTGGTTAGTCTATCTGTGCATCTGTTTCTTTTTGTAAGTGAGAAGTAATAGGGATGACTCCATCACAGTGTTGCTGTGAGAATCACATATACAAGGCCCTATGAGTACATATTCCATGAACTTGTTTTATCTTTTATTCCATCCTGATAAGATCGATGTGAACTCTGAAACACAAACGAGTTGTGTCATGTACACAAGCTGGAAAATGTCAGGGCTAAGGTTCAGATTGGGACTGCATACCTGCAAAGCCCCAGAGACCTTAGTCCCATTTCCCATCATATACCCCTAAAGCTCTGAGAACAGTAGGATATGTAAGAAGTAACTGGCTGCTGTTGTTAATAGCAGTTATATATAGCATTCTGTAGTGCAATACCTTGGGAGACTGCCTGAAGCATGCACTTCCCGCTGAGGGTCCATTTAGGAGACTGGGCAAGGAAAGCAGCCGTGACTTCCATGGAGATGGGCCGATGGGGTTTTCCTCAACAGGATAGGCTCTTCTTTCCCTTCCTCCCATCTTCTCAGAGGTCCCTGTGTGTCTTCCAGGGCCAATTCAGTCACCTGGAACCCTCACAAGATGATGGGCGTGCTGCTCCAGTGCTCTGCCATTCTGGTCAAGGAAAAGGTTTGTACTCGCTGGGTTAGCAGCCCCTCGGGAAGCCTGCAGGCTTCTTCCCCTCCCTCCCAGCTAATGCTGGTTTTCCTCTTGGCTCTTGGCTGCCCTTTGTCTTTGTCCAGTGCTTAGGGCCCTGCTGGTGATAGACTCTTCAATGAGCTTCTTTGGGTATTTCTTCATGTGTGGACAGACCTGAGAGTGGTTGCTGATCCCCATCAGTGAGAACAAACCTCGCTCACCGGAGCATACGTTGGGTTCTTAGTGGATAACTGTAGTCTCAAGAGCTGAAAAAGTTAGATGGAACAGGAAGTCCAGATCCCAGTGTAGGCAGCAGGAGCTGCTGATCAGAGTTTTGTAGGGCCAACAAAATGACTCAGTGAGTCAAGGCACTCGCTGCCAAGTTTGAGGCTCTGTGTTCTTTCATTGAGATTCACATAGAGGAAGGAGGAAACTCCCTCAAGTGTCTTTTGATCTCACACATACATATGTGAGTGTATGTAATACCCTCACACACACGAAATAAATGTGATTTCTAAAAGAGCTTCTGTGAGTGAGCTGCAGACAGAGTTTTTTCTCCCCACCCCGACCCCCACCCCCACCCCCACCCCCACATATACCCAGTGCACTGATGTTTCGTAGACCTACTGCAAGAGAGGTACCCACCTCAGGTGTCTCTTTTGGGAGTCAGAGCCCACACTGGCTCTCCTCCACTTACCCTAACATCACTGGGGGTCTTGCATAAATAAACTGGAAGACTTAGGGGGTAATATCTTTGGAGAGGAAGTTCTTCATAGCACCAGCTTCCCCACCTGCTGAGGTTTATCCTCCAAGCCCCACCCAAAGAATGACAAAGTAATTCCCCCACTTAAATGTCCAGATGTCTCTTAGAGGGACAGTGAGGCCCTTGTTTTAGACATCCAACACAAAAGAACTTTTTCTGACCTGAGTGGCAGAAGGGAGGCAGGGGAGGCAGAAGGCAGGGGTTTTCCCAAGAGTGTCTTTAAAGGACATCTGAACCTATGGCAAGCCTCAGAGGAAAGGAGGCGTGGGCCCCCGGCCCGTCCTCACACCCACATCTCTGACTGGTGAGGACAGTTGTTCACATCTTGATTTTTATGACAGGGTATACTCCAAGGATGCAACCAGATGTGTGCAGGCTACCTCTTCCAGCCAGACAAGCAGTATGACGTCTCCTATGACACCGGGGACAAGGCGATTCAGTGTGGCCGCCATGTGGACATCTTCAAGTTCTGGCTGATGTGGAAAGCAAAGGTATGGAGAGGAAATCCAGGAAGCAGGGAACTGTGGCTAGCCTGGGAACTGTGGCTAGCCAGGGAACTGTGGCTAGCCTGGGAACTATGGCTAGCCAGGGAACTGTGGCCAGCCCGGGCTGGCTAGTGACAGGGAGACAGTAATAGATCACAGATAGTTCACTGCATATGTAACTGTATCTGATTGAGTTAACGGTATCTCCTTTGTGAATGGGATAACTCTCTTTGTATGTCAGTTTTCACCTTTTTTGGTTCCTTCTCCTTAGTTTGAATCACCACAGGAAGTTCTTATTCTTATTATTCTCTTATTACTAAAAATTTTGCCAAGAGAAGGACTTCCACAATAATTCTTCTTAAATTTTACAAAATTTGTTTCTCTCTTCTCTCTTCTCTCTCTCTCTCTCTCTCTCTCTCTCTGTGTGTGTGTGTGTGTGTGTTTATGTGTGTGAGTGTGTGTTTATGAGTGTGTGTGAGTGTGTTTATGAGTGTGTGTGTTTATGAGTGTGTGTTTGAGTGTTTATGAATGTGAGTGTATGGTGTGTGCCTCAGTGTGCATATGGAGGTCAGAGGGAAACTTGCAGAAGTTGGTTTCCTCTTTTTAACATATGAGATTCCAGACCAAACTCAGACTATAAGGCTTGGCAGCAAGCACCGTTACCCACTGAGCCATATTGCCTGTCCTCCATAATAATTCTTAAGAACTCTAAAGTTATTTAGTACAAATAGAAAGAAGGTTAGAAAACTACTGTGTTGGTCTGGGAAGAAGGCAGCCAAGTAAAGGTGATCTGGATGTCAGAGCTTTGCATGGCCTCTGTCCTTACTATTTACTACTCCTTGTTAATTTCAATGATTTCCATAGTAAAGATTTGGACTAATTTTCCCTCCAAACACTAAGGCTTTCCAGCAATGTCTAGTCTGATATAGAAAAGACTGGCAGGTGATTAGTTTCCTTCCTCATTATGTTATCTCGTCTGAACGTAGAGTCTGGATTTGATTCTCCCACAACGTAATCATAGGCATTTTGAGCGTATAAATGCCTTTACTGCAATAAGAGAAAAAGCCCTGTCATTTTGCACTGCTGTAATGATCACATGGCCTGTCTCCATAATTACATCTTCATCTTGTCTAACAGTGGCCTCCTGAATTGTCTCCAGGAGGTTCAGCCCCTAAGTTGTGGAGGAAAGAGCCTGGGGTAGAAATCCTTTGCATGAGCGAGACCTCCAGCTCCACCTCTTGGGAAAGTTCCTGCTTTGCCAGCTCTGGATTCTGCCCAGGCTCTTCAGCCATCCACAGGCCAGCCTTGTGCATCTGCTCTCATTAACACCAACCCAATCAGCAGCCAGAAGGCTGCTCTGCTAATCAGCCATGCTGGCTTCTGAAACTCAGGCTCAGCTAGTTTGGGAGTAGTTAGAGCTAGTACAGTCTCTGGGCATGTGCTGAGAACCATGGCTTCCACACTTGCCTGCTGGCCCATTGCTGGACGGGGACACACTGTTCTATGGAAGGTGAATTGCCTGTGAGGACTGGGGACAGGTTTGGCCAGGATATATGGCGGGGAAGAAGCATTCTATCATAGCGTCTTTTAAAGTATGTGTGAAGAACTAGATGGTTGTTCCTTTCACCTATCATGAATGTGTTTAAGAAATGAAATGCAAAACGCAAGCCCAAAGTCACTACTTGTCGTTAACATCAATAGGTACATTTGTTTTAAAAGTTTCTTAATGGAACCAACAAGGTGACTTAGCCAGTAGAGGTGTTTGCCACCAAGAGTTTGAATCCCAGAACACACATGGTGAGAAGAAAAACCTGATCCCCATTAATTGTCCTCTGACCTTCACCCCCAGGCGTACATAAAGGTGCACACACAGGCAAGAACACACACACACACACACACACACACACACACACACACAGACTAAGGGGTTGGGAGGGGGAGGGAGAGACAGAGATAGAGACAGATCGAGAGTGAGTGAGAGTGAGAGCGAGGGCGGATAAATAAACGTTTTTAAAAACTTCTTCTTTTCTGCTTCTCTACTCATTCCAGCCTAACCTGCAACAGTTTGTAGACTGGCCTCAGTCCAGATAGGACACTTTGAGTGGCACTATTCATAAGCAAACTAGCTCATGGTTGACTTGTAGGAAGCTAAATCCCTGCTGAGAACAACTTCCAAGGGACCAAAACAAGGTCCTAGAAAGAGAAAGCATTTTCTTGCATTCAGGGCTCAGAAAAAGCTGTGCACATTTAATTAGATAGTCCTTCCTAGCCACCTCCCAGACCATACTTCTTTAAATGCCCCATAAGCCAGGCCAGCATAGCCTTCCCAAATGACTGTCACAGGGAAATAATGCAACTTGACAGCAACAAACATATCTTTCTTCTTTGAAACAGGGCACCGTGGGATTTGAAAACCAGATCAACAAATGCCTGGAGCTGGCTGATTACCTCTACGCCAAGATTAAAAACAGAGAAGAGTTTGAGATGGTTTTCGATGGTGAGGTAGGTTGTCCCCATGGACTGGACACGTGGTGCTTCCAGGAAAAACACCAAGGAAGTTCCTGGAGCTTGAGATCCTCAATGTCTCATCTCCCTTGAATCAGGACTTGCTTTAACTACTCATGGTCCCTTTCACCCCTGATATCTTTACACAAGCCCAGGTATATGTATACATAAAATAGACTGAGGATGAATAGTAAAGATAATTATTTTAAAGCAACTCTCTGTAGGCAGTTTTGCCATTTTACTAAAGACTAAATTAAATTTGCATGCTAATGAGATGGGGTGCTATTGTTTATTTGTACACAGAGTATGACATTTTGGTTGAATATGTGATACGGCAAGATACGGTATAGTGGTTCTCAGCCTATGCTTGTGACCCCTTCTTCAGATGACTGACCATTCCAAAGGGGCCTAAGACCATGGGAAAACATAGACATTTACAGTATGATTCATAACAGTAGCAAAATTACAGTTACAAAGTAGCAACAAAAATAATTTTATAGTGGTGGTGGGGGTCACCACAGCATGAGGAACTAACTGTATTAAAGGGTCACAGCATTGGGAAGGCCAAGGGCCACTGATGTAGAGGATCCTGGACATTTTTCAGAGTTGAGTGAGATTTTGATCTTATAGTCTTCAGTATAGAGAATGCTGCTTTGCATTAATATATAATATATATAATACACATGGATCGTATATATAGTACAAAATGGCAGAATGTCAATAGGAAAATATTAAATCTTTGTTTTCTCTAATTGAGCCATTTTCTACAAGCACAGAGCAGTTGGTAAGTTCAGTAAGGAGACTGTTGTTCACAGCACGCAGGAATCTGGACTCTGCAGCTATTTGAGGCACCCTTCCTTGACATTATGTGGCACTATATGGCAGGTATGCATGTTGTATGCTCAAAACCAAGTCTGTAGTGAGGTGACATCATACCACACAGGCAAGCACTGCCAGCAAACCCCAGATTCATTACGTGTTTGATTAAGAGTTAAGCTTTGGTCTTTTATAATCCACCCCTGCCCCAACTCAGTCGCACAACCCCATATGACGTAGCAACACAAAGTTAAAGGTGCTGGGCCCTAAAGCACATGGCTCTCAGCCAGCTCTTCGACCTAGAGCGCTTCCCGTGGCAGGTCCTACCCCTTCATTGTTCTTGGCTCTGTCTCGAGTTGGACTCAATCCATGATAAGTGTCTCCCAGGCCCAAGTAGCTTAGAGGTCAGGTATAACCTCACCTTCCAAGACTGGCTCTAAATGAGGGCTTGCTCTCCATGGAATCATGAAGAGAGCCTGATAAACTGCTTCTGCCTACGTTCACATACTCCCCCTATTATACACAGCAAAGCACCTGTCAGCTCAATATTTCCTGAGTGCCACATACAGGGTTATTATTGTCCAAAACAAATATTGTGTCTGCCCTAGTGGAGTTTACAATTGAATAATGAAATATGGACTCGCTGCCAGCCCTGGTAAAAGAAAGCCCTGTTCATACATAAAACAGCTGTTCATAACCTGCTGTAACCCAGCATCAACACAGCTGACATGTGTCTGTTTACCTGTGTGCTTCTCAAGATTCCACCTGAGAGTCAGCAAATGAGCACTCGCCATCAGCATGGGGTGCCCCCACGCCCCGTCTGTGGGACTTCCCTCTACAGGGTTCACACATTCTAGTAGAACATTGAAATGAGACCAGTGATGTCTCCAGCCACCTAGAACAGGAGGATGTGTGTTGTGACAAATGGCCCTTTCACAGGGATCAGAAAACACAGATATTTACGGTATGAGTCGTGATAGTAGCAAAATTGCAGTTATGAAGTAAGTTTATGGTTGGGGGTCCCCACAGCATGAGGAGCTGTATCAAAGGGTCTGCATTCAGAAGGTTGGGAGCCACAGCTTAGGTGCAGGAACTGTGCTAGCAGCATCAAAGGAGAGCGGCAAACCTCTCTCATCAACAAACAAAAAAGTAAGCTAAGCCACTTCCCTGTGCACGGCCTACAGACAGCAAAGTAATGCCCCTTCCTGAGTTACTAAAATGGCCGTCATTTTTATCATTTCAAAGTACAGAAGCAGTAGGCTTGGGGAGTCTAGAAAGTTCATTGGGGTTTGGAGAGTCAGCACTCTTGACAGGAGAAAGTGGATAAGCAGTACTTCCTGTCTGGAGTATTTTTGTACCACATTGCTTTGGAGACGTCATTTAGACACACACACACCCTTTTTAGACTGGGAAAACAAAAAACAAAAACAACTTACTCCAAAAATGCCTCCAGCTTTTGGCCAAGTTCTAACCATTTTCTTTTTGTTTGTTTGTTTGATTGTCTCCTGGAATTTCTGCAGCCTGAGCACACAAATGTCTGTTTCTGGTACATTCCACAAAGCCTTCGAGGGGTTCCAGATAGCCCTGAGCGACGAGAAAAGCTACACAGGGTAAGGATGCGCTCTTTCTGTCTCAGATGCACCACTGCTGCTGTTTGGCTCGCTGGGCGGGCCATCCTGGTGCCACCGAGCTGTTCTCAAAGGGGAAGGACTTAAAAAAGAAAATGTTTCAGGGTCGACTTCTGGGTAATGGGTGTTACAGAGCCATCTTAACTTATACTTCTAGGGTCTGCGTTGACCTCTTTTAAAAAATGGAGTCCCACTTTGGACTGATGTTCTTTGTTACGGAGGCTCTCTTGGAACATTCCACATTCTACTTTGTTGGCTATATTTTACTAAGTGCAAGCCTAGTTGGATTCTGACTCATGTTCTCTGTTGAGTTCTACATCTAGTTTATCCATTCAGAGTTGTTGCCATATTTATGTAACTTGTTAGGCGTGCAACCATGGAATGGATATTTGATAAACTTAGTCTGTGTGCCAGGCAGTATCCTGGACTCCAGGTTATGTACATCAAACTTGCACTCTTTTCTGTCTTTGCTTCTTCTTCTTCTTCTTCTTCTTCTTCTTCTTCTTCTTCTTCTTCTTCTTCTTCTTCTTCTTCTTCTTCCTCTTCCTCTTCCTCTTCCTCTTCCTCTTCCTCTTCCTCTCCTTCTCCTCCTCCTCCTCCTCCTTCTTCTTTCTCCTTCTCCTTCTCCTTCTCCTTCTCCTTCTCCTTCTCCTCCTCCTCCTCCTCCTTCTTCTTTTCATTTTATTATCATTGTTCCAAGACTGACTTTCAAGGTCAACTTGCCCAATGATTTCTAAAGGATATGGTGGTTGGGTGGGTTTAGATAGTAGCCATGAAAAACACTTGGTTCTAAAACAGTTTTTGTTGTTCTAGACACATAGTAAAAAGTAAGTCAAGTTGATCTATTAAAAAAAAAAGGTGTGTCAGAGTTGATGCTGAGTTTGGTCTTCTGTTCTCCATCTCAAGGTGGCTCCCAAGATCAAAGCTCTGATGATGGAGTCAGGAACAACCATGGTGGGCTACCAGCCTCAAGGGGACAAGGCCAACTTCTTCCGGATGGTCATCTCTAACCCAGCCGCCACCCAGTCTGACATCGATTTCCTCATTGAGGAGATAGAGAGGTTGGGTCAGGATCTGTAATCCCTCTTTACAGAACCAGAATCATCGGCCATGCTTGTGCCCCTCTGGTACCCTAGAGCACAGCTCTGTCAGTAGCTGACACATCTAGGCCATCTCACTGAAGGAAATTACAATCTCTTAAAGAATATTTGTCACATTTCACATAAGCTTGTTTGTTAGAGCTAGTGGGGAAATAATGTTCTTTTTAAAAAATTGCACATTAGAAACACAGTATATATGTACAGTTATATATACCTCTCTCTATGTACATGTATGTATAGTGACTGTGGCTTAGTCCTAGACCATAGCATGTTGCTCGTCCCCAGGAAATTAGCCTTACCCCCAGCAATTACTAAGAGGCTAAACCATCTCGCAAGCAACTACAGGGCGGATGGTATCCCTACTGCAGTGTCCTAGGGACCCAGGGAAAGGCTGTTGGTGGGAGGCTACCTCCCTGCTAGAGCTGTTCCCACGTGAAGGGATGATGGATGACAGATGTACCAGTAAATGACAAATGTCACACCCTCCCTGTTAGTACCCTGCTAGGGGAAATAGTAGCAGTCTTTGTCACAATTGTGCTTTGCTGTGTTTTAGAGATTAATCTGTGTAAACTGTGTACATTGCCATTGTCTATCTTTGGGCAGGGGGAAGTGCATATAATGATTAAATTGTATGTCAGTGAGATATCTGCTTATTTATATTCAAATATATACCATGTTAAAGAGACATCTTGTATTTTCTTCCCATTTGTAATGTATCTTATTTATATATTAATGGAGTAAGTTCTGGATACTGTTTATGGTATTTTCGTGCATTTGTGAGCCAAAGAGAAAAGATGAAAATTAGTGAGATTTGCATTTATATTAGAGTGCCCTTAACATAATGATTTGAACATATGTGTACTGTCTGGAAAAGAATTCTGATACTGTACATAGAGTCATGTTATGGAAATCTTGCTTCAGTAGCCTTCGCTCTTCTCTTTCCCCCCTCAGGCTGTATGTCAGATGTTCTCAAAGCTTTTCTAGTAACTGTTGAATAATAATAACTAGATCTCCTGTAATTTTGTAGTAGTATATGACCAATCTCTGTGACTCGCTTAGCTGAAACCTAAGGCAATGTTTCTGAAGACCTCCGATACACTGACCAGTCCCACAAGTGTTTTTGAAGACATGAAACCCACACTGTGCATTTAGGGTGTGCAAGAAGAATATAAATAAAATAAAAAATATTCTCCATGAAGAATTTGTACCCATTTTTTTTTGTCTTCCAGTCTGTGTTTCATGTATAAAGAGAGAGTGAGTTCCAGGAACCTTTATTTGGGATTATCCATGGCCCATCCATTTTCCACTAGCTGGCTTCGGGTGCTGCTCCGTATCCTGGTGAAGTTGAACCTTTACCAACTGTTGCAGGTTCCTATGCACCTAGTTAAGTTATATTTGCTCTTCATGTACAGAAAAAAAAAAAGGACACCGTTTCTCACCTTCCTGGATGCATCTTAGAGGTGTATGCCTTACCAGTAAACAAATATTTCCATCCTCTCCAGTCTCCAGGGACAGTTGTAGGCTCCAAGGTTGCAGTGTTGAGTGTGGCAGACAAATATCCCTTCTAGTTTGGAACTCAGGTCATCTGGCATCAGAATAACAGCTCCTTATTATGTGTGCTTGTACAGTGGTCCTAACTTAGCTTCTTAAGAAATGTGTTTAGGTGCTGGATCATCAGGAAAGAGGGCTCAGTTCCTGCATCGTTCAGTTAAGCTATAAACAGGGTCTTATTCATTAGAGACAAGTCCTTGTCTACAGCACAGGTAGAGAAGTGACCCCTATACACAGCACTGAGATTGACTAAACAAACTAGACCATGGGAGTAATCAGAAAGGTACATTATTCTTTGTTTTTGCTATTCTTCAAAATCCTTCTTGTGGGTTTTTTTGTCCCTTGTCCTTATTTGAATTCTGGCCATTTCCATAGCTTTTGCAGCCTTTCAGGTACAAGTGCCTATAAGTTTGCAGTCCACCATCCAGGCTCATGAAATAAGACTATCTTCTAAGTTTTATGCAGCAGAGAATTCCTTCTGCTCCCTCATTCTGCCATTGTTTCAGACTGCAAACTCCCAGTAGAAAGGTGAGGGAGGCCAGGTGGTGCGCTCTCTTGAAAGCCTGTCTTAGTTCATTTTTCTAGCAACTGTGTTATCTCAAAGAGGCCAAGCCTGTGGGAAGAAAGAGCTAAAGTAACAAAGCAATCATTTTTTAAAAGACTTTTTAAATCATTTAAAATTCTGTGTAGATGTGGGGGGGGGGGTTGTGCACATGAGTGCATGTGCCCAACAGAGTCAAAGGCATAAAATCCTCTAGAACTGAAGTTACAGATAACCGTGAGATGGTGAGACTCCCACCCCCACCATGTGAATGCTGAGAGCCCAACTGCTATAAAAAGCAGTATTCATTCTTAACCAATGAGCCATCTCTCCAGCTTCCAAAGCCATCATTTTACCAAGCTGTTAAAGTAGCACCTGGCATTAACTTTCCTGGACCACCACGAAAGGGGTTTTCTGGTTGTTTGTTTGTTTTTAATGGGACAATTTAGGACTAGAATTAGGAGGGCAGTTTTAAATTAAGGTAAATTCATTCTTCATAGTATTCTGTGCGATTTCTATGAACTTTGGCAAACCCATTTTGTCAAGTCAGTGATGGCATGACCAGTCTACCCCAGAAAGTTCCCTTTGTGCCTTTAACCAGACCACCCCTCTTCTCCCAGCCTCTGCAGCCCTGTTTGTTGCCTCCTTGGGTTCTATCTTTCCATCTCACATTCATGGCATACTATGTGGCTGTGGTGGTTTAAATATGTTTGGCTCATGAGAAATGGCACTATTAGGAGGTGTGGCCTTGTTGGAGGAAGTGTGTCACTGTGTAGGCGGGCTTTGAGGGTTCCTAGTGCTCAAGCTCCACCCAGTGCAGAGAAGTCAGACTCTTCCTGGCTGCCTTTAGATCAAGATGTAGAACTCTTAGCTCCTCCTCTAGCATCATGTCTACCATGCTTTCCACCATGATGATGGTGGACTGAACCTCTGAAACTGTAAACCAGTCCCAATTAAATGTTCTCCTTTATAAGAGTTGTCTTGGTCATGGTATCTCTTCATAGCAATGAAACCCTATGACAGAAGTTGGTATCCACTATGATAGGCCTGGCCATTCTTTTGTTTAGAGGAATGTGGGTTTGAGGGCTTTGGATTTGGAAAGCATGGAATGCTTTAAGCAGGGCTTAATGGGCCTCCCTAGTAGGAATATGGATGACATTGGTGCTGATGGTGACTTGAACCCTGGGGGCCTGGATGAAGAGGTTTCAGAGGAGAAGAATTTTAGTATGTTGCCTAGTGATCATTTTTGTGATATTTTGGTGAAGAATGTGGCTGCTTTTTTGCCCATCTCTGAAGAATCTGCCTGAGGTTAAAGTGAAGAGATTCAGATTAATTTCATTGACAAGGAAATCTCAAAAAAGCCTAGTCTAGACTTCTTCCTGAGAAGTGTTTTAATCAAGCTTAGCATTTAGAAGGAAAAAATATAAAACGTATGTTTCAAGAAGAAAGGGACCACCAGGAAGTGGAATGAAGCTAAATCTCACATTCAAGGATATTAAATGAAATTAAGGGGGAAGTGACCTCAAGTGAAGATCCTACTCAGATAAGCTTATTGCTTATTCCTTTGCAGCTGAGTGAGGGATAGTTATATCATGTTAGGTGTTGTTATAACCTGGTTATTGTTTTCAGTTGGACATAAGATATGATGTTGTGTCAAATTGACAAGGGATGGATTGTGATGGAAATTCTCAGTTGTCAACTTGACTATATCTGGAATGAACTACAATTCAGAACTTATAAAGATCTTGTGAAAAGGAACCAGAGAAAAGCCCAGATGTGGTGGTATACCCCTTTAATCTCAGCATACAGAGGCAAGCAGATCTTTGTGTTCAAAGTCAGCCTGGTACAGAGCAAGTTCCTGACTTAAAGAAAGGCTTAGGTTTGAGTGTGGTGGTACATGCATTTAATCCCAGAATTCAGGAGTCACTGGCATGTAGATCTCTGGAGTTCAAGGTCAGTTTAGAGAACAAGTTCCAGGACAACCAAAGTTAAGCAGTGAAGGAGTTGGAAAACAGCTGAAGATGATGTAATAGAACAAGGAGGCCATGTTCCAGTTCCTGCAAGCAGCATAACTCAGCAGCTTTGGCCATGTGGTTCTGGCTTTAGAATCAAGAATAGAAGGGACTACTGGGACAATTGATGCTGATTGGCTAGAGCTAAGAAATTAACAGTGATTAAGAAGAGACTAGCATCACTGAGGTGAAATCTTCTGGGAAGTGTTTTCTGAGAGCACAAAGAAGCTGTGTTCCAGAGATAGATAGACATTGTGCCTACAGCCAAACTTGATAATATATAAGAATCACTCTGGTGGTACTGTTTTGAAGGCATAAAGAAGTCATGGAGAACAGCTGAGGCACTATGAGAGGCCAAGGTGAGGTACCACCAGGAAAGGCCACTGGTGAAAGTATACCCTTAGTTGCAGTTAGCCCAGAATTGAAGGGGTCATGCAAAGAAGTTGAGGATTAGCACCATGGAGAGAGCCTATGAGAAGCTATTGGTGAAGTCTAGTTGCAGCGGAAGACTCCAGCAAATTGAAGATGCCAGTACCATGGGCTGATCACCAAAGTGATAGAATGGAGTCAGAGCCTAGAACGCTTCAGGAGGCAGAGATGGAGAAGTGAGGCCAGCCCTTTGGAGGAGTCCAGAAGATAATGTCTGGACTCTGGACATTGTGACGTTGAAGCTGCCTTGGAGACCCCCAAGATGTTGGAAAGGCCAGAGCCATGGGATATCTGTCAAGGAAAACTACTAACAGTGAGTGGAACCAGCCAGCCCCAAAGAAAGAATTGTGTTGCAGCTAACAAAGCTGAAAGAAGTTGGAGATCTGAAGAGAGCTTTGACATCAGACATGGAGATGCTGAGTTTGGAGTTTGCCAAGCTGGTTTTTCTGTCTTGCTTTGGTCCAGTATTTCCTCACTATGATGTTTGGAATGGGTAAGTAGATCCTGTGATGTTGGAAGCTTTTTTATTTTGATTTTATAGGAGATTACAATTAAGAAATTGCATGAATCTCAGAAGAAACTTTGAACTTTGACCTTTTAAACATAGTTGAGATGTGATAGACTATGGGGACTTTTGAAGTTTGACTAAATATATTTTGCATTATGCTATGGCTAGGTATGGTCCCCACAGACTCATGTGTTTGAAAAGCCAATGGGGGCCAGAGAGTGGAATGTAGTGTTTTGAATGCCCTTGGCCCATAGGAGGTGGCACTATTAAGAGGCGTGGCTTTTTTTTAGAATAGATATGGCTGTTTTGGAGGAAGTGTGTCACTGTGTAGGTGGGCCTTGAAGGGAATCCTATACTCAAGTTCTGACCAGTTCAAAAGAGAGCCTCCTCCTGCCTGCCTGCAGAGACAGCCTCCTCCTGCCTGCCTTTGGATCAAGATCTAGAACTCTTGGCTCCTCCAGCACCATGTCTGCCTGTATGCTGCTGTGCTCCTGCCATGGTGATAATGGACTGAACCTCTAAAACTGTAAGCCAGCCCCATTTAAATGTTTGCCTTTATAAGAGTTGCCTTGGTCACGGTGTCTCTTCCCAGCAGTGGAACCCTAAGAGAGGAGCCTTCGAGTGTGCTTCTCTTGCTCTACCTAAAGCATCTCACACCCATCCATGCTGTCTGTGTTAGTGTCCGTTTTCCACCTCTGCATTTCCAGTTTGGGGCAATTAAATTGTCATAAACATTAGCATGCAGATGTTTGTATGAACACAGATTTCATTTGATTTGGGTAAATAGCCATGGAGGGTGTAGGATTCCCAGATTGGAGTGACAGGTCCATGAGAGCATAGTTAACGTTAAAAGAAACTATTTAACTGATTAAATGAAATCTTTTGGGAATAGGTTTGGGTTCCTGCTTAGCTATAAATGTGCAAGTATAGTCTTCTGTGGAAACCTCTTAGGTTTGGTGTTTACCTCTGATGGAAAAGTAACCTTTATTCACCTAACACAGTTGCCACCTCAGAGGCTTTCTGTAAGATAAGCTCATCCTTCTCGAGCTTCTTCTGAACTTCGATGACTGATTCAACTCAGCTGTTCTGGCCCAAACTTCTCTCCAAACTGACTGATTCAATCTGCCTTCTCACTAAAGTGCACTGCTTGGCCTCAAACTAACTCTGGCAATTTGTTTTAACCCTCTGGCTCCTTCTTATTCTCTGGCTTCATCTGCCTCTGCAAGAACTCAGTAATGCATTCCACTGTACTGCACTCACTCAACTCAACTCCACCCAGTGGAGCTGACTCAACTCCCAACTGACTCTCTCTTTCCCTGAGCTGCTCTTAATTGGTGAGAGTTGTGTGTATCCTAACTCTGACTCATTCTGTCAAATCTTTCACTGATTTGTCACTTTGTATGCCCCTCAAATGGACATCATTGTTTAGGATTTAAGATGGGTACTTTAATCCTAAAGAGCATGTCTGCATTCTAGCGGGATCACACAGACCTAGAAGCTCTTTGGATGTGATCCCTTGCCAGAGTAGCCATGTGGCTGGATTAAAATTCCTCTACACTCTGATAACTCTTGTAAGATTTATTTTACTATTTTTACTTAGGTGAATGTGTGTAGCCAGAGGAGGCTAACGGTGTCAGATTCCCCTAAGCTGGAGTCACAGGTAATTGTGAGCCATCCAACATGTGTCCTGGGAACTGAACTCAGGTACTCTGCAAGAGTCTTATGTGGTCCTAAGCACTGAGCCATCTCTCCAGCTGCTGCTAATCAACTTTCTAAAAGATGTATTTGTTTTTAATCTTATGCATATGGGTATTTTGCCTCCGTGCATGTCTGTGAAACACGTGCAGGATACCTGGTGCCCTCAGAAGCTAGAGTTCCTGGAACTGGAATTACACATGGTTTTGAGTGGTTATATGGGTGCTGTGAATCAAACCTGGGTCCCCTGAAAGAGCAGCCAGTACTCTTGACTACTGAGCCATCCCTCTGGCCCTGATAACTCATTTTCATGGCCCCACTGCTGTTTGCATTATAGCACATCAGTTGGCTTGAGCATGCTTTGGATTAATTACTTTTAGTTCTCCCAGTTTCCTTTGCTTGTTTGTTTGTTTTGTTTGTTTGTTTTGTCTTTAGGCAAAGGTTGTTATGAGTATTCCTGTTTCCTAGAGCACATGTTTAGAGGTTTTTCTGAGATTAACCTAGAAAGGAAATGATTGGATTATGGTGCACTTGGACCTCACTGGTAAAGCAGTAGTCATGCTGGAGTGACGGTCCAGTTTCCATGGGCCTTGCTGTACAGTCTCCCCATCACTTGACCTAAAGTGTTGCACTCTTGAGACAGAATATACATTACGTCCATTCACTGTTGTGTACTGTTTAAGCTTCTTGAAAGTGGACTCAGAGATCCAGGGAGCCCTCCCTCGTTCCAGGCTCAGGCATGATCATCACAAATGCTCTCCCAAAACCTCTGCCCTGGGGTGGTGTGGACCCTTAAGTCGTAAGATGGGGAGATCGGAAAGCAGCACTCAGCTAAGGATAAGAACATCGCACCCTCCAGAGCAGCTGGAAAGCAAACCATTTCTAACAGGGGTGACTAGTGTTTATTCCAGCATGGAAACGCCGGCCTTGGGAACGAGAAGCTGGAAACTCATGCATGAGAAAACACTCTCCAACCAAGGTCCAGTCCAGAGCTCCAGCCATTGCTGCAAGATGTCTTCTGTGGTAGCTTTCTGTGAGATGCTGCCCGCGCCCCCATTTGATGTCATCACCCGATGCCTCTTATCTTTCACTTTCACTCTTTCTGTTTACAAGTATCTTAGTTGTGGTTACTGTTGCTGGGTTGCAACAAAATCAAAAGCAGCTTGGAATGGACAGGGTTTATTTGGTTCACAAATCATGGGTCATTGAGGGAAGCCAAGGCAGGAACTCAAACAGGTCTGGAGGCAGGAGATGATGCCAAAGTCAAAGAGTGCTGCTTGCTGGCTTGTTCCTTACATGGCTTACTCAGCCTGCTTTCCTATAGCACCCATGACCACCAGCCCAGGGATGGCTCCACTCACAATGGACTAGGCTCTTCCCCATCAATCACTAATTAACAAAATTGCTGTTTTTTTCAAGGACCAGCTTTGACATCCAGGGTAAACTGAGGGTAGGCATAGAGTAAGCAGTTGGCTGGGACCAATGAAATGCTTTGGGGAGGGGGCAGCAAAAATTCTTTGTGGCTAGTGAACAAAAAAAAAAAAAAAATCCTTGGGGACCAGCAAAAGAGAGGGAAAAGAATCTTTCTCTCTCACACACACACAGCGGGAAGCTTCAATAAGCTACACATATACACACATATACACACATATACATACATACATACATACATACATACATACATACATTGGGTGGATGAAGCAACGCTCCAACCACTTTATTTTTTTCTCCCACAGCTTATATATCAAGCAGTATAAAAATTGCTATGTGGCTACATTCTAATTTTCTTCCAGTGGATGGTTACAATGAGTATGCATTTAAAAAATGTTCCCCAATAACCTCACATGAATAAACATTTTACATATTACAAGTGAAAAAAAAACCAAATTATTCCCAAGAACCCACATCTATTTGTAACAAAGCATCTTACCATAGATTAACAAAGTTTAAGCAAGCAAGGGAGTTTCCTCAGCCTGTTTCTCTTTACTGGCAGGCAGTTGCAAAGAAAGGATCAGTTATTTTATTATTTAATCTTATAAAACTCTTAGAAGAATCACAAATCTAAGCTTTTATAGAAAAAACCAATACGTCATTTCTACTCTAAATCCTCAGGTTGTACATCTGCTCGTTAATTTTTTTTTTTTTAACTAAGTCATACCAGGAAGCTGAAGGCAAAAATGGGCACACGAAATTAATCATCACCTTGATCATCAGCCCAGATTTTGCCTGGGAGGTGTGTCAGCTAGTCCTAGCTGGGCTGCCGTTGTTCTTGTTCCCTGGCCTTAAAAAAAATCCCCAGCCTTACTATTAAAACTGTGCCTTTCAGAACTTCAAGTTGTTTTTCTAAGATTTCTACAACAGAGCCACTGACAAAAACATCTTAACCTAACTTCACTAATAATCTACAGCTCCAAATTCTCTCTAAGGCCGGTGAGTCATGGCTAACCACCTGCATTTCCAAGTTCTTTCCAAGAAGTATTAATTGGCTCCAGCAGCAATGCTTGAACAAAGATCAAGCACTATCCTTGTGAGTACCAGCCATACTGCCCAGTGAGAGGCTGGAAACCCCCCGTAGAGTTTTCATATAACTCATAATTATGAGGGATGTGGTTACCATGAAGACAATAAGCAGAGCAAAATGCCAACAGCATGAAGTCGCCAGGACACACAGTCCTTGTGGCTCTGCCTCCCTGAGGTACACCCAGCTGCATCCCATGAGTGCTAAAGCTCTGGCTCTTCCTCTTGCACAGCCCCAACCCTGTATGTTGCTTTACTTGTGCTTGCCACACACTTAATAAACCCACTCCTCAGAAACCAAAGGTTTTGCTATTGTAGATAATCCCCTGACCCATACCGGTGAGTCTGAGGTAGTGTCTCACTGTGGAGTGACATCTTTCCCCATTATTATTGATAGATACTTGTGATCTAGAAGACTCGAGTCTTGACCTTGACCCAATTTCCTTTAGTGTTTTTATTATCTAAATGCATTTTATACATCAAACATATCAATAATAGTGACTACTTTGAGAATTACATAATACATAGAAAGTTTGTTCTTTTATATTCATATCCTTTCATACCCTAAAAATATCATTATTGAATATATAATACTATCTATAACTGAGGATCCTATATCTAATGTTGAATACTAAATTGTTTCAAAGCATACAAAATACTCTTTGGGAGTTAAGCATAGTAAAAGAGCATAAAATATTAAAAATGAATCATTAAGAAATATATTCAAAAGCCCTTATAGGATACTACCTGACATAGTGAGAGAGTATTTAAAACACATCATGTATGTATCTGTATACATTTTCTAACAATCAGTTTATTTTAAAAAGATTATCAGTGTTCCTAGGAGAGAAATTATTTTATCAGTAAGTATATTTTAAAAATTTCAAAATAGCAAAAACTCTTTGAAGTTAAACATTAAGAAAATGCTAATTTCAAGCACAGTGAGAAAAATTATCAATATTTCCATGATGTTTGTAGAACATGATTTTAATATTTTCAACTGTTGATATTCAACAAACAGAATAGTTGTTTTAAGATATATTTCGGGCTGGTGAGATGGCTCAGTGGGTAAGAGCACCCGACTGCTCTTCCGAAGGTCCTAAGATCAAATCCCAGCAACCACATGGTGGCTCACAACCATCCATAATGAGATCTGACTCCCTCTTCTGGAGTGTCTGAAGACAGCTACAGTGTACTTATATATAATAAAAATAAATAAATAAATAAATAAATAAGTATATAATGTCATTAAAAAAAGATATATTTCATTGTTATTTCTCCCTTTTCATTTCTGATTTTATTAATTTGCATACTGTCTCTGTGCCATCTGGTTAATCTGGCTAAGGGTTATCTATCTTGTTGATTCTCTCAAAGAACCAGCTCCTGGTTTTGTTGATCCTTTGTAGTTCTTTTCATTTCTATTTGGTTTGATTATTTCCTGCCTTCTATTCCTCTTAGGTGTATTTGCTTATTTTTTGTTCTAGAGCTTTCAGGTGTGCTGTCAAGCTGCTATTGTAAACTTTCTTCCGTTTCTTTCTGGAGAAACTTAGAGCTATGAGTTTTCCTCCTACCACTGCTTTCATTGTGTCCCATAGGTTTTGGTATGATGTGTCTTCGTTTTCATTAAATTCTAAAAAGCCTTTAATTTCTTTATTTCTTCCTTGACCAAGTTATCATTGAGTACAGCGTTGTTCAGCTCCCATGTGTATGTGTGCTTTCCATTGTTTTTGTTGGTATTTAAGACCAGCCTTAGTCCATGGTGATCTGATAGGGTGCATGGGACTATTTCAATCTTCTTGTATCTGTTGAGGCCTGTTTCGTGACCAATTCTATGGTCAGTTTTGGAGAAGGTACCATGAGGTGCTGAGAAGAAGGTATATCCTTTTGCTTTAGGATGAAATGTTCTATAAATATCTGTTAGATCCATTTGGTTCATAACTTCTGTTAGTTTCACTGTGTTTCTGTTTAGTTTCTGCTTCCATGATCTGTGCATTGCTGAGAGTGGGGTGTTGAAGTCTCCCACTATTATTGTGTGGGGTGTGATGTGTGCTTTGAGCTTTAGTAAGGTTTCTTTTGTGAATGTGGGTGCCCTTGTATTTGGAGCATAGGTGTTACGAATTGAGAGATCTTCTTGGTAGATATTTCTTTTGACCAGTATGAAGTGTCTTTCCTTATCTTTTTTTTATAACTTTTGGTTGAGAGCTTATTTTATTCGATATTACAATGGCTACTCCAGCTTGTTTCTTGGAACCATTTGCTTAGAAAATTGTTTTTCAACCTTTTACTCTGAGGTGGTGTCTGCCTTTGTCACTGAGGTGTGTTTCCTGTATGCAGCAAAATGCTGGGTCCTGTTTATGTATCCAGTCTGTTAGTTTATGTCTTGGGGGAGGGGGGGGATAGAGTCCATTCATGTTAAGAGATATTAAGGAAAAGTGATTGTAACTTCCTATTATTTTTGCTGTTAAAGGTGGAATTATGTTTTTGTGGCTATTTTCTTTTGGATTTGTTGAAAGATTACTTTCTTGCTTTTTCTAGGGTATAGTTTCCCTCCCTGTATTGGTGTTTTCTATCTATCATCCCTTTGCCCAGTTTTCAACTGAGATGGCCTCCTCTGTATATTTTAGGTAATCTTTATATCTTCCTAATACTCTTTTTGTTTTATTTTGTTTTGAGACAAAATCTTTCAGTGTAGCTCAGGCTGACCTGAAACTCATGAACTGCCTCTGTATCCAGAGTATTGGGATGGCAGGCATGAGCCGCACTAGGTCTTGCCTCTGACTCTTTTCTAAATTATATGTTTGGCAAATATCTTCTCCTAAGCTGGGGTTTGCCTTTCACTCAGCTAATACTCGTTTGAAAGGCACACATTCTCGCATTTAATGTAATAAAGTTCCAATGCTTGGGTTTGTGGTTTCTTTTTTTTTTTTGCACATCATCTTTAAGGAACTCTTTCCTGTCTCAGTGTCACAGAGACATTCCCACGTATTGACTTCTCAGCTTTGAGAACTGATGCCACTTAGTGTTTAAATCTTTAGTCTACCTTGATACCTTGAATTGATTTTGTGTTTGGTTCTTCTTTGAGAGTGAAAGGCTTATGATTATCCCTTCAGTCTTTCAAACAAATTTTAGGACGAGTTCATCAAGTTGCACAAATTGACTCCTGCTGGGATTTTTATTGGAATTTCATTGACTGTGTGGATCTAAATTGAATACTAACACCTTTTCAATACTGCATGAAGCAATGATTATATTAGGGGTCTCTAAAGGAACAGAACATATGGAGGCATGTGTACACCTGTATACACACACACACACAAACACAATTTTTTTTAGTTAACTTATAACAGTAATGACAGCTGCCTCACATCAAAGCAGCTGAGTCTGTGACATTGGAGTCATCCCTCTGTGGCTGTCTCACACTGTGGGGGATGATAACATGGTAGTTGCTCCATTCACAAGGCTGGGTTCCTCAGTAGTCCTACTCTGGTGACAAAGACCTAGAGGCTCTAAGAAAGCTACTGGTCCTTAGCCTGTGATGGAGCCTGAAACGCTGGTTCTGGTGTCAGCAAAGGACTCACAGCAGCTACTACAGGGTGAATGAACTTGGCAGGCAAGAGGAAGGCCACATAGGCAGAAGGGGAATAACCTGCCTTCTGCCCGCCCTTTTTATCTGAGCTGCTACACCTGTGGGGACGGTCTTCCCACATCAATCTAGGCAATCAGGACAATCCTTCCATTACCTTTCCCTACTAGGTTTGTTCAAGTTTGTGACACTAAAATCAGTCTTAACAACAACGTAAATACATAGTGTAGATCTCCATTTAACTAGGTCGACTTTAGTATTTTTCAATGAAATTTCATAACAGACATGGCCTACTTCTAATGGATCTTTCCTAGGCGTCTTATATTGGCCTATGTTTAAATACTATCCCTTAAGGATCCTACTTCCTAATTGATTGTGATTGGTACGAACAGAATTTCAATTGAGATGATGTTCTTCAAACCAGAAAGTTCTGTCATACTCAAATGCCTTGGTTCCACCTAGACATGGCGAGACTGCTATTTATTTCTGATCATTATATTTGCTTTCTTCTTTTAATGTATATGTGTATACATGTATACACACATGCATATTTTCCTATCAGGACTCCACCCTTTATATGCTACAAGTTTAACATGTAACATTCTGTTACTATCTTATTCTAAATAGGATGAATTTACCCAATTTCCCTCACAGTTTCTTAATTTTGCTCCATTATCTGTTATAATTGTTGTTGGTGGTGGTGGTTTTGGGGGTTTGTTGTTGTTATTTGTTTGTTTGTTTTTTCTTTAAGACAGGGTTTCTCTGTGTAACCCTGGCTCTCCTGAAACTCTCTCTGTAGACCAGGCTGGCCTCAAACTCAGAAATCTGCCTCCCTCTGCCTCCAAGTGCTGGGACTAAAGGCGTTTGCCACCACTGCCCTGCATAAGTTGATTTTTAATCTTTACCTTTTTTCCAGTGAGTTAAAACTTTATCACAATTATGTGTGGTGGCACATGTCTTTAATCCTGGCCTTCTGGAAACAGAGACAGACAGATCTCTGTGAGTTCAAGGCCAGTCTACAGGATAAGTCCCAGGCCAGTGAAGGCTACATAGTGAGACCCAATCTAAAAACAAAACAAAAAACCAACCTTTATCACTATGTAGTAAATAGTGTTTTTTAAATTTTCTCCACTGTTTAGTTTGGTACTGATACAGCTATGTGATATTTCTTCATGCCAGTGTTTGCCTGGTATGTTTTCTTTCTGGAATATTCACTTCCATGACCTTGGTTTTCCATTTGCTCTGCATGGATGGCTTATAACTGGATATGTTTAATGTTCCAGTCACGTGGTCTCCTAACTGCAGGGTGTCTGACACTCACACCCTCTGCTGTCATCTCTGGTACATTCCATTCTTATTTTGTACCACCTCCTTTATTTTTCACTGTTCCTTTTTTTATTATTATTACATTGTTTAAATGCAGTTCTTTAGTGTGCAGGGCAGGTGTGTGCAGGGTGGAGGAGGGGCAGGTGCATGCACACCACAGCTCACGCGTGGAGACCGGAAGAGTCAGTTCCCGTTTCTACCCTGTGGGTCCTGGGGCTTGAGCTCACATTGTCAGGCATGGACGCAGGCTGGTGGCTGCCACTGCATCTCATTGACTATACTTTGAATACTATTTTTTTTCCTTCTTTTTTCTTGTCTAAAGATTTAGACTAGCCGCTCTTTATTTTGTGGTGGTTGTTTTTGTGTCCCTACACCCTCACAGTAAGTAGACTGGTGTTCTCTGGTTACCTGAATCACCATAGCCTGTCTCCTTTACTGGTTCACAGGTTCATAGTTTTTTGTTATCTTTTCTCAGACAGATGAAGGCCTGGAAGTTTTTTCTGCCTTCCCATCTGCTTCCTATCTACATCCAGTGTCATCCGGTATTTTAAGTCTCTTTTAACCCACAGTTTGTACATGAATAATCTTGCTTAGAGAGTTTTTGCTTAGATACACCATATATTCCCCATTACCTTTGATTGCGTAGTTCCCCTTAGATCTCCAGCCTTTCATGTGGGCTGTTTTCTTTTTCCGTGATCTTCCTGAGTCCGGACTTGGCTCTACTGAAGATTGTAAGCAGCCCCTACCTTAGAGGGGCCTCTGAATGTGTGTCCTAGCTTCCCTGTGAGATTGGCTTGAAACGGTCATCTGGGTCAGACTGGCCACATGGCGGATGGGGCGGATGGAGAAGGAACTGCTAGCTAATGTAGACTGTTTTCAGCATGGAGCATTCTCATCTCACCATAAGGCTCTGCTTCTAAGCACTGAGGGGCTCTGGTATCTTTCACACAGCAGGGAAACCTCTTATGTGCATTACATTTACACACAGAATCTTGCATGCTTTTGTCAGAGTAAAGGATGCTTCATAGACAAATGAATACAAGGGGCTTACCCTTCCGGGAAGCAAGTGAATGGGGCTTTCTATGATCAACTTAGCATGCAAGCTTCTTCCCTGTTCTAGTAAAAGTCCTTCAAATCTCAGCTTTCTCCTACCTGTCTGAGTCAGGGTTGTTATTTTTGTTACATGACTTTGCATCCATACCTATTCTTCCTTCTTCTCCAGAACTAATGTGGAAAGGGAAACCCACTCTCTGGTTCTAGGTGTGGTCACTCAGGGCGTTTCACCCCCAGGCTGGGCGATGACATTCTTGACTTGCAGTCATAAAGCCTCAGGCTCTGGTGGAGTCCAGGAACCAAGCAAAAGTAGAGACCTCAGTGAGCTGGGGCTTGAAATGAAAGTTGGAGCTGTGACAACACACCACACACACACACACATAGACATACACACACACACACACACACACACACACACACACACACACACACACATATATATATATATATATATATATGTATATATATATATGTATACACACACACACACACACACACACACACGCCCTTTAGCTCTGGGTGTTGTCCCTGCTTCCCCTCCCTGTTTTAAAGTACCCAGGTGGTCAGGTCAGGATCACATAGAAACTCTGGAATCATCTCACCGGCTCTAAATCCTTACTGTAACCACCCCCTGCACAGCAGTATCGTCTAGAAGTCCCAGCTTCTAGGGATAATGTAGTTCCTTTGTGTTCATTACTCAGTCTGCTGACCTGTTGACAGCATGCAGAGGGTCAGGGCACCATCTGACAGGAACTCCTCTGAGGAAAATGTAGTTAGTCAGCTACCTGATGGTCCAGGGATGATGAGTCAGCAGGAATGGACTCTGTTACAATCAACTGCAGACACCCTGCTGAGATTTTTTTTTTAAGAGGAAGAGAGATTATTTCTAAGAATTAATGCCAGAAAGCTGTGAAAGACTAGATGGTGAGAAGAGGCATCGTTTTCCTAGTATCTGAGAAATGTGGGGTGCAGGCTGGTCTGCCTTTAGAGCCACAGTGGGAATAAAGTCCATAGTAATGGGTCTTAGAGAGCAGAGTCCAATGGTTCTGTGGAAAAAGGCATTTTTCTTGCTTAGGACTTGCTTTATTAAATTAAGACTAGGGTTTTTTTTTTTAAACTTTTTTTAAAAGATTTATTTATTTATTTATTTATTTATTTAATGTATATGACTACACTATAGCTATACAGATGGTTGTGAGCCACCATGTGGTTGCTGAACTCAGGGCCTTCGGAAGAGCAGTCAGTGCTCTTAACCGCTGAGCCATCTCTCTAGCCCCCTCTTTTAAACCTTTAATGATAATTGCTTCAAAGCGGTTTGCTTTTGAGGATGTGTTTTTCCCACCCATATATATGTAATTCCTGAGGAGAAGAGAGCCAGAAGGAAAGGACACAGTCTTCCTGCTCACCTGCAGGACAACATGACTACTGTAGCATCCTCCCCACCATCCCAGCAGATATGAGCAGAGTCAGATCTGATAGGAGAAGGATGAGGTGTTACCAGCCATGGGGATCTAGGATGGGTCTTCCCGGATTCTTGGTCTCTTAATCAAGGGACAGAAATAATCTGCAAAAGTAGCAAGGTAACTTTATTCACAGTGACGAGATAGCTCTGATTAGAAAGAAGTACCATCAAGATTGATAGCAGGCGAGCCGGGCGTGCTGGCTCACACCTTTAATCCCAGCACTCGGGAGGCAGAGGCAGGCAGATTTCTGAGTTCGAGGCCAGCCTGGTCTACAAAGTGAGTCCCAGGACAGCCAGGACTACACAGAGAAACCCTGTCTTGAAAAACCAAAAGGAAAAAAAAAAAAAAAAAGATTGACAGCAGGCCACATGAGTAGTACTCATGGTGGTTCAAATGAAAATGTCCCCCTCCCCAGTAGGTTCATGTATTTGAATGCTTGATCCCCAGTTGGCCAGAGTATTTGGGAAGGAGTAGAAAGTGTGGCCCTGTTGGAGGAGGTGTGTCCCTAAGGGCCAGCTTTGAGGGTTTTTTTTTGGGGGGGGGGGCGTTCAAGACAGGGTTTCTCTGTATAATCCTGGCTGTCCTGGAACTCACTCTGTAGACCAGGCTGGCCTTGAACTCAGAAATCCACCTGCGTCTGCCTCCCAAGTGCTGGGATTAAAGGCCACTAGTGCGCCACTAGTCCACCATTCCTAGTTAGCTACCTTTGATTCCAACTTGTAGACCAAAATATAAGCTCTTGGCTACTTCCCCAGTGTCAAGTGCCATGCTAGGCTGCCTGCTGCCATGCTCCCTGGACCAATGATCATGGACTCCTACCTTCTGAAATTTTAAGCTCCAAATTTAGTGCATTCTTTTTTATATGTTGCCTTGGTCATGGTGTTTTATCAAGGGTCCTTATTATTATAATTTTTCTGAGGTTCAAAAGGAGGAGTTTGATTGCTGAGGGACATAGTATGAGTGATTTTTATCTTAATCAACAAAGTAAGATACATAAGCTCTTTTCTACTGTGAATGTTCCCCCTGACAATACATCCAGATTTTTTTTTCTGCATTTTATAAAACTTGATAAAAATTAATGTTTCAAACTGTACAGTCACCAGAAGTACACAGTTATCAAAAATGCACACAAGTCACTTGGCATCTCTAGCACCTTCAGCTTTCTGTGCCTGGTCTGTTTTGGCATCTCCATTTTCTGCAGGAACATTCGCATCCTTACTGGCATCGGCTTTCCCCGTCTCTCCCTTCTTTGCAGGGACCTTCTTAGGTTTGAGCTCTGGCTTTGGAGGAGCAGGTTTAGCAGACAACCTTGCAGATCTTCTCTGTGGCTCGTCCTTCACCTTGGCTTCGTCCCCTTTAGCCCCTTCAGCCTTTCTTTTGGGCTAGAGTCTGGAGCCTGAGGGAGGAGACCCCAGGAGAGACATGTGCCTTCACTCTGAGGTGAGGAGCAAGAGGGACAGATGGCCCATGCCTTTGCCCCTCTTACTTCCTGTCCCTTCTGTCCTGAGCCTGGCAGGACAGAGAAGTAGACAGCCTTAATACACTGGAACATCTGTACTAGTAGAGCGTGAGCAGGCCTTTGAGTCTAAGTCATCACCAGAGGGCCTGCTTACTAGAGAAGGACGCAGTAATTCCAGAGGCTGGGAGACAAAGCCACTTTGCCTTTGATCCCACTCCATTAAGATTGTTCAAAAGGTTCATGACTAGTTTACAACCATGGCAGAATTAGCTCGTGTCTTTGTTTCCTGGGTGGTATTGGTCAGTCTGCCTAACTGCTGGAGGGATTTCCCCACAACCTATGGAGAACAAAGGCACACAAAAAGAGACAAAAAGCCCCATCACTTTGTTAGCAAATGAAGAGAAAAAGCCTTGATGAGGATTCTTAGGTGGCCACCCTGGAAGGAAGAGCAATCAGAAATAGGTGGGGCTGCCTCATGCCTTTCTCTGTGTGAATAACGGGATCTTTGGGACTGTAAACTCCAAAACTATGTTCTACTATGAATGGTTGGGAGCCAAGTGGACCTTAGCCTATCAGGGGATCTGCCCAGCCTGCCTGGAGAAGAGGGCGGACCCTCTCTGCCTGGGGCTTTCTAAGCTAATTTAAAGGGGCCTAGAGTTCCCAGGGTGACCAGTAGAGGGAGCCCTAGAGAAAGGGGGCTCTACTGCTAAAGGTCTGTTAGTTACGCTCCCAGGCAGATTTTGGCTGCAGCAAGATGCTGTTGCATTTTATAAGATCATTTTCAGGAACTCAGAGGCAAAGTTTGAGACCCCTGTCCCCCTTCTCCAACATTTAAAACCTCTTCTAATGTATAAACGTCTTTGACCGCTCCGAAAATGGCTGCGTCCTTTCCCAGCTCGTTTCTGTTTTCATTCAGTAGGAACAATGGAACTAGCTTGCCACTCAGGCCAACCGGCCCAGCCACTTAAGCGCTGTGCTGTCCCTACAGGGAAATCACGCTTAATCGACAGTAGACATTTTCTTCTCCCACAGTTCCTCCTTCCAAGGTAAATTGAGAACGGAGAGAGCTGAAAGAGAGACAGAGAAGGGGGCATAGAATGAAGAAGAAAGGGGATCCCTGTCTAAGTTTCTTACTCGCCTGGTCTTAGAGAAAATCGGCTGAAAGGAGGGGATGGAAAGGAGGTGCCCTGTGAGCTTCAATTGCAGCCCCAGAGTCAATGAAACTGGTTTCAGGCTCTGAGGCAAAATTTCAGCCTCCTGTTTTACTGTAGGCACGGCAATCCCCTGGGAGGAAGGATAGAAAGGTGCCTTGTTTCAATGCTACTTTTAGGATTGGGGGGTGGGGGAGGCGGTGATGTTAGAGGGTGGAATAAACAGGGAAAGCAAAGTAAAAGAACCCTTCCTTTGTGTCTTAATAGAAAAGCTCCCCTCCCCTCACCCCTACTTCCATTCTCTTCCTTGGGTTCCAATCGCGCCACCTAGTGGGCAAACAAGCCACCCACGGGCAGTCTGAACGGGCCTTCTTGTGATTGACAGGGCACATCACATCTTCCACATGCAGGAGTAGAAACATGATTTAGTGCATCAAAGGCCACCTATCACATCCCAGAAGATGTGTCAACTGGTCAGGATTGAAGGAAGAAATCCAGAAGTTCCAGGGAGCCTGAAAGGTGAGAGATAGCAAAGACTCAAGCCTGGGGCTAGAAACAGAAGGCAGGAGACCGTCCCAGGTTACAGCTGGAAGATAGCATCTTAGAGGTGCTCAGCAGAGAAGCCTGACTTTTAGATGGCCATAGTTATTCAAGGTAGGCATATCAGTGTTGAAACTGACTCTAAGCTCTGTCTGCCCTGGACCCAGACAGTACTGTAATGCACAGTGTGTGTATTCTGGGCCTGAGGAAGACTTCAGAGGTCCATTAGAGTCTGAGTATACGTCCTGAAGTCTGAGGAAAGTTTACGATACAATTTTTAAAATGTACAAAAATACAGTTGCTATTTCCTTTGCAAAGAAAGCAATGGGCAGCGAGCAGTCAGATACTAGGTGATACTGGAGCTACAAACAGGATCACACCACCAACCTCCCCCATACCTTTCTGAAAGCTTCATTGTTCCTAGAACACATAGATGAAGGTGTCACTGGGGGGGGGGGGGTAGACACAATTGCAATCCTTTCAGTTCCACAGGCAGCCTATCTACAGGCAGGCAGGGAGTTCCTGAGATAGGCATTTGTGGTGTGTTAGGAAATGCCGGCTGCATTCGGGATCCTAGTCTCCTCCCTTGCAATTCCTCCCTCACCTCCTATGACCTAGCAGGGCTAACAGGGAAAGGGGCTCCTTAAGGTCTTTAACTCGTAAACACACACATTTGCCTCTTTGCCAGGTAGACTAGGAAATACAGTTCCAGGCTGGGCAGCTGCCTTCTATGCCTGATGGAGTTACAAAGAAATATCTTTCTCTTGAGAATTTCAGCCAAGAAACACTCAAGGAATTTGTGATCAAGCCGTGACTCAAGGGACATGGCCATTAGCATTGGGTTGGGGTGCAGGAGTGGAGAGTTGGGATATAGGAACCAGCCATGCAAAAAGAAGTGTTTCTTTTATGGGCAAACATCTAAAAATGAGCAGCCCCAGTGTTGCTTGGCTTGGAGTATCCCCAGCGATCCAGGCTGTCTCTGTTTTGTTACAACAGACAAAACCTCCATTCAGGGACCATGTCCTTCCACTCACCCGTGAGCAATCTACCTGTCCATATTCTAGCCAGCAAATTAAACAATCAGTTTACCTTAAAATATAGAGTTGGGGCTGAAGATGGTTCTGTGGGTAAAATGTCTGCTGTCGTGCCTGAGGCCCTGAGTTCAGATCCCTGAGCATCCACAGAATCTAGATGTGGCTGCACCTACCAGTAACCTTGCCATTGATGACAGTAAGAAAGACAGATTTCCTGGAGCTTGCTAGCCAGTCAGTCTGGCAAGGCACAAACTTGGGGTTCAATGAGAGAACCTGTCTCAGAAAATAACATAGAAAGCAGTAGAAGACACCCTGGTGTTGACCTTTGGCCTCCATGCACACACACACACACACACACACACACACACACACACACACACACGGAGAAATCAGGGCATAGTGACTGTCTTGTGTATGGAGGGGACTGGACTAGAAGGGTGCTCAGTGACTATAGCCAAAGACATCCCCAGATGAACAGCAGCAAGGAAACAAAGCCTTAGACTTAAGGCTTCAAGGGACTGGATTCTGTCAACAGCTGGAACAAACAGGAACGGAACAGCCAAAGCCAAGAGCATCCAAATGGGAAGCCAGCCCAGATGTCATCTCAGGTGTGAGGATGAAACTGGGTAGTCCGGTCAAGCCCACCTGGACTTGTGGCCTACAAAACTATCAGAGGATGAAGGGGTGGGCTGTAAGTTGCTATGGTTACCAGAGTCTACTATGTAGCAATAGGAAGCTAAAACCAGCACTGAGCTGAACGTCACAGAGGGTGTCCTGAAAGTCCCAGGGCGTGATCATTTTTATGAGGAAGTTTCAAGTCAATTCCTACAACTCTGGAATGGTTGGTTCCCTTTTCCTCCAACTGTTAAGATTTATCTTGCCACCCACAGAGTAGCAGATGTCCTAACGATATTGTGGGCAGTTTCTTCAACCTCCTGGTCACTTCTCTTTACCAAAAGTCTAATCCATCAGAAGTCCTAGCATCACCCATCTCCTAGGAGCTCTGAACCCAGCAAACTGAAGTGGAAGTGGAGTAAAAGGCACGACTGCTACTCCAGCCATCCTCACCTCTCCTGGCATGGAAGGCTAGACCATGATCTACCCTTGGCTACCATCCTCCCCCTTTCCCTGTACTTAATAGGTACTGTGGTGGCTTTCCCTCAGCTGGCTGTAGACCCTGACTCTGGTAGAACACATGGGTCCAAAGCGAGGACCAGCCCCTGCCTTGCACGGCGGCCCACATTGGCTCAGTTTCCCCAGTTCCTACCAGCCCTTTTGTTTAGCCCTATTTTACCCTCATCGGAGTGGATGTGACCTGTTAGATGCTGGTCACATTGACCAGTGGCAGTGACTCCTCTGCAGTCATTCTCTTCTTTTGACCCTGCTGACACTCTGCAGTTGTCACCTCCCCTGCTTAGGACAGTACAGGACTAAGCCACCTGTCTAGGCCCGTACTGGCTAGTTTTGTGTCAAGTTGACACAGCTGGAGTTATCACAGAGAAAGGAGCTTCCGTTGAGGAAATGCCTCCATGAGATCCAACTGTAAGGCATTTTCTCAATTAGTGATCAAGGGGGAAAGGCCCTTATGGGTGGGACCATCTCTGGGCTGGTAGTCCTGGTTCTATAAGAGAGCAGGCTGAGCAAGCCAGGGGAAGCAAGCCAGTAAAGAACATCCCTCCATGACTTCTGCATCAGCTCCTGCTTCCTAACCTGCTTGAGTTCCAGTCCTGACTTCCTTGGTGATAACAGCAGTGTTGAAGTGTAAGCTGAATAAACCCTTTCCTCCCCAACTTGCTTCTTGGTCATGATGTTTGTGCAGGATTAGAAACCCTGACTAAGACAAGGCCTAAGCACACATTTAGCTTAGCTAATGGTTAAGCCTCCCCAGTGTCTATGAGTGGATCTTTTGGAATTATTCTCAATCATTAGCTTAGAAAGAGAAGGGGATTTTTTTTTAATTTACCTGATCTTGATTTAACTTTGGTAAGTTGTATCTGTTGGGAACATTATCCATTTCTTTTAGATTTTTCCAACTTTGTGGAATACATGCTTTTGAAGTGTGATCTAACGGTTCTGTTGTTTTCTCAGTTTCTGTGGTTGGGCTCCCTTTACCTTCCTGGCTTTGTTCATTTGGATAAAGCTCTTTCTGCTCTTTTGGTTAGTTTGGATAAGGATTTGTCTGTCTTTGATGTTCACAAAAAACCAACCCTTTGTTTCATTGATTCCTTGTATTGTTCTATTTGTTCCTATTTTATTGGTTTCAGTCCTCAGTTTGATTACTCCAGGATATCTCTGGGAAGAAGAATAGATTTTTGGATGGACTTAGGGGCAGGTGGGGATGGGAAGAGGAGGGACTGATTGGGTAGGGGATAGGAGAGACAAAAGAGAGTATACTGGGAGAGATGACAAGAATTTCATCTTGTCATCTCTTGGGGGATGATGTGGAAACTTAGTGGACTTTCCCTAGAATCTACGAGAGTGACCCTAGCAAAGTCTCCTAGTAATGGAGAACATGGAGCCCGGACTGACCATCTTCTAAAAACAGGCAAGGCTCCTAGCAGAGTAACTAGGTCATCAATGCAGCAATTAAACCTTCCACTTACAATCTGTCTTGCCTGCAAGTGGTTCTGGGGCAATGGGGGTATAGAACTTATGGGACTGGCTGCCAGGAGAGGAAGCCATGCCTGATACTACCTGGATAGTCAGGAACCAGAGGCAGGATAACCCAGAGACTCAAGATAGAACCAGACATGACTGGTTCTTTAAAAAAAAAAAAAAGCAATGAAATGATTCCTAATGATATTCTGCTATGCTCGTAGCTCAGTGTTTACCCCAATTGGCATCAGAGGAGCATCATTCAGCAACCAATGGGAGGAGAGACAGAGACCTGTGACCAAACACTAAGTGAAGGCAGAGGAATCCCACAGAATAGGGGGAAGAAGGATTGTAGGAGCCAGAGGGGCCTGGGACACCCTGAGAACACAGGCCACTAGTCCGAGTAAGCACGGCTCATAGGGGTTCAGAGATTGAAGCAACAAATAAGGATCCTATATAGGTCTGAGCTAGGTCCTCTGCATATTCCTTATGGTTGTGTAGATTGATGTAGGACTCCCCACAATGGGAGTATGGGGGGAGGGGTGCTCTGAATCTTTTCCCTACACTCAGGGCCCCCTTCCTCCTCCTGGGTTGCCTCATCTGGCCATGATATGAGGGCTTGTGCCCAGTCTTATTATATCTTGTTAGGCCATGTCTAGTAAATATCCCTAGGAGATTTAATGTTTGTTTGTTTGTTTGTTTGTTTGTTTGTTTCAGAAGGGAAACAGAGAGAGAATTGATCTGGGGGGAGGGGAGAGGTAGAGGGAGGGGAAACTGATGTTGGGATGTAATGTATGAGAAAAGAATAAAAGTTAAAAAGAGGAGGAGGAGGAGGAGGAGGAGGAGGAGGAGGAGGAAGGGGATTCCCTCTGCTCCCTGTAGCTAGTGCAGTAATCACTTGTTGAAATGGATGGTGGCTTGAATGATGGGCAAACCACAGGAGCCAGGCACCCACAGCTTAGCTTCCTAAGGAAAGCTCTAGCCCAATGGCTGATGGCTTCTCCTTGCGATGCAAAGCAACCAATGCATCTTTGTACCCAATCACCAACTCCTGGGTACCACAAGTCCTCTCAGCCAACATCCTGATCTCAATGGTGTTCTAAAAAGGAGAGAAAGCTGGGCGTGGTGGCACACACCTTTAACTGCAGCACTTGGGAGGCAGAAGCAGGCAGATCTCTGTGAGTTTGAGGCTAGCCTGCTATACATGTGAGTTCCAAGCTAGCCAAGACTACAAAGTGAGACCCTGTCTTAAAAGAACACAGCAAGACTGTCAATACAAATACATTCACCATTCACTCATCCATCCATCCATCCATCCATCCATCCATCCATCCATCCATCTGTTCCCTAATGGAATGTGATGCTAATGGAACTGAAACCAACAAGACACACTGAAGTACATCACATCTACTAACATAGAAGGAGAAAGCTTAAAGAAGCTCAAGCAGAAAGAAAACTAAGATAGCGAGGGCACAGTGACAGAACTTGATCATTGTGTCTTGACTGACAACAGCACTCAGAGAAACGTCTGGCCGATTCCTCAGAGTGCACTGTCCAGCACAGAATGACACTACCCTCATTGTCCTTCACCCTGTGGGAACTATGTGTGGGCCTGGGAGCCACCTGGAGAGGAAGGAATGGCCAGGCATTTGAACGGGTTTGACAGCCAGCCCAGTTGGAGGGTGCTTGCATAAGCCACCACGTGGGAGTGTTCAAAGAGACTACGGATGTTTTATTTGGACATGTCTTGAGGAAGGGACGAAGACAATGGCTGCCTTTTAACAGTGTTGGTGGTTTCAGGGTGCAGAAGGGAAGCCATGAAAACAAGTTACAGGAAGGAAGTTAGAAACTGCATACAAGAAAAAACTTGATAGTTATCGCTAATTACTCACTGAGAGTCCCGTGACACATGAGCACATCCATCATTGTATAACTGAGGAGCCTCCAAGTATATTTTACCCACTTTCAGCCAAGCCCAGAAAGGGAATTCCCTGGAGGATATTCCTTGCTGCTGGATGAAGCACTGGTGGGTGAACGTTTTTTGGTTGATTGGTTGGTTGGTTGTTGTTTTGGTGGCAGGGGTTGGGGGGGATCCTCACTTCTGCTGGGATTAACTCTAAGAGTTCCTCCCAGGGGGCCTCCAGTCACCTGTTAATAGCCACGTGTGTTATCCGCATCCTCATCTTCTGACCTCACTTCCTCATCCCACATTTCTCCTGATGCTTCTGAAATCACCTCTCCTATAAGCTACTGTGGACAAACCTAGTCTGGACTTTGCTTCTGGGCAATCTTAAATTTGGACAATGACCAAACATCTGCACATTAAAACTGAAACCTAAGAGTTTTCTTATGTTAGTGGGAGTGGGGAGCATGTAGATTCTTATATAGTTAGTCTGTCATCTTTGGTACCCCTCTGCCCTAGAAAATCCACCCTTCAGTACGCTCTCTCATTCTCTTGGCCGCCAACATTACATTGCTTTTCTTGTCTCTGATGAAAACACTCAAGAGAGCTCCAAAGGAAGAGTTCTTATTCTGCTCACTATTTCAAAGGGTCCAGCCCATCATGATGAGGAAGGCAAAGCAGTTCTCGCCACAGGAAGCAGAAACTAGGGGACATAAGAAGAAACTGAGATAAGGTATAACATCCCCTCAGGACACCCCCTCACCAATGACTTGCTTCCTCAGCTAAGACACATAATCCTAATTTCCATTACCTCCTGAAAACACCATGTTATGAACTTATCACGAGGTTATTCAATTCACTATGTCAGAGCCCTCAGGATGTAACCTAACCACTTACCAGAAGCTGCCATCCAAGCCCTCATGGAGCCATAGGGAACATAACAAACCACAAGAAGTTTTTTTTTTTTTTTAATCTCATTTTTGAAGTTCAGTTTCACTATACGCCCCCTCCCCCCATAGCATCTCAAAACAGATGGAATCCATTCCAGTGAGAAGAGAGTCTAAAAGTAATGTTTATTTAGATCATTAGCATTCAGTGTAGGGTTTGCTTCTCTGGGCATATCATTGTGGTGGTTTGAATAACAAGGGCTCCCATAGGCTCAGATATTTGAATGCTTAGTCATCAGGAGATGGCACTACTTGAGAAGGATCAAGAGGTGTGGCCTTGTTGGAGTAAGTGTGTTACTGGGTGTGGGCTTTGAGGTTTCAACAGCCCAAGCCAGACCCAGTGTCTCTTTCTTCCTGCTGTTCCCCTTGGTCTACATGCAGAACTCTCAGCTACTTCTCGAGCACCATGCCTGCCTGGATGCTACCATAGTCCCTACCATGATGATAATGAACTAAACCTTTGAAACTGAAAGCAAGCCACCTCTGCATCAGCTCCTGGCTCTGTTTGAGTTCCTGTCCTGGTGTCCTTCAAGGATGGACTACAATGTAGAAGTGTAAGCCAAATAAACCCCTTCCTCCCCAACTTGCTTTTTGGTCATGGTGTTTCATCACAGCAATAGAAACCCTAACTAAGACAACCATACACAACTGTGCACGTTTCTTGTAAATAGATTGTGTGTGCGTGCCACAATTCATAGTTATTCATGCTCTACCAATTACATTGAAATTATGGCCAGAGTACATAGAATCATTACTCTGTAATTTGCAGTTCTCTGGATTGGGAGCCTTCCGATGCTTCGAGAACTATCCAGTTGTTTGCAGAGAGTACAGTAATGACTGCGATTACCAAGGAGCTGAATGAAGCGTCTTTTTATGCCCTGAAGATTACTTGATAATTACACTTGATGGTATCATTAAAAGAAAAAGTAACCAACAGATAAATAGACAGAAAACCAAGTATATAACAGTCAGATAATGTGGGCCGGTATTGTTGGCTGTGAAAATTAACACAATCTTCCCATTGATTTTTATTTCTCTAATGGGAACGCCTGCCTATACAAGTACACTTAATTAGATGGGTTGCCTCTGCTCACGATGCTATTAGAACAACTAGTGAAATTAAAGGGACGATTTCTGAGATTCAGTTTATTCCGTAAAAACACTGGTCTACGTGGATGACCCTAAATCAGTGCCCAGCAGCTACCTCGGAACAAACCCAGCCCCGTCTTCCCATCAAAGCCACCTGGATCTACTCCCATTCCCCCTCAGCAACCTGATCCTGGGTCAGAATTTATTGCTATAGCCTGCTTACAAGGAAATCTTTATATTCTGTAGATGAAGCCCACTAAACGGTTTCTTACATTTAGCAACAGGAAGTGGGGAGTAGGGTGCGGTACACTGACTTCCGGGCATGTCTTGGCTGCTGCACTCTGAATGCAGACCAGGCGTGGTTATCTGACCGGGCCCATTAACACCATATCTTGGAAGAGCGGGAGCTCATCGGGCCCCACCTTTCCTGAGGATTCATATGCAGTTAACAGTTGACTCGGGCCGGGCAGTGATGGCGCACGCCTTTAGTCCCAGCACTTGGGAGGCAGAGGCAGGTGGATTTCTGAGTTCGAGGGCAGTCTGGTCTACAAAGTGAGTTCCAGAGGAGGAAGAGAAGGAGGAGGAGGATCAGGAAGAGAAAATGGAATTAGTGAATGAGTAAGAGGGAAGGGAATGAGAGAGAAAGGGGTAATATGACATATACTATATACATGTACAAAATAGTCACAATTCTATTATATAGAATTAGCATATACTCATGCAAATTTATTATAAATTAAGGGCCAGGTAGATGGCTTAGCATTTGTCATCAAGACTAACAACCTTAGTTTGCTCCCTGGGACCCACATATCGGAAGGAAAGAACAAACTCCAGGAAGTTGATCTCTGACCTCCGCACATGTGCCATGGCATGCGCCTGCACGCGCTCGTACATAACTTAACAGGCACAAATAGCTCTAGTAACTTTACATTTTCGTAACATTTAAAACCTCGAAGAAAATATTGTCCCTCTGTTGCTTTTCCTTTTCAAGCTCAATTTTCTCCAGACATTTTTGTGTTGAGAAGATCGTATTTTCTTGTTCAAAATTAGCCACTTGGAGACCACTCTCGTGCTGGGGGGCTCCTTCTCCCTGCTTCTCCCCCTCCCCACCCCCCGCCCCGCCTTTAGACTGAGCACAGAAGAGAAACGCCTGCCTTTACTGTTGGATCTCCAGCCATCACATGATATCTGTCTCTCAAAATCACCCCACAGGGCTTCGAGAAGACAACCCAGGAGGGCCAAGTGGCTTCGGAATCTGAAGCCACAGGCATTCCCTTCCCACGTTACCGCCCTGCATCTCTGTGTGTGTGTAATCAAATTAGCCACTCGCTCTCCTGACTCCCCTGCCAGAAAACCACAAGCCCCCCTCTAAATGCACACGTCACAGGTCAGGATATGGTTCTCCATGCTCTCTTTTTCCCATAGCAGCTACTCCAAAATAAAAGCTCCTACCTTTCTCTGGCAGGTTGCCCTGAGTAACCAGTGTACTGTGCTCGTTGAGATCGCTGTCTCCGGCTGGCTGCTCACTTCTAATGTGTGAGGCTCCTATTTCTAATTTGAATAGAAGGGAGACTCGCTGCCTCACCTAAACAGCCCTCGTATTTTTATTCCACTGATTAACTCCAACTGTTTTATGACTAAGCCATTTTATTTAACAGTCTCCAAAAATCACCCCAATAAAATGCATCATGAGTCCTTTCTTGGGGCTATTTTAACAAGCAAGACCTACTTCCCTTTCAAAATCCCCATGAGCAAAATCTCATTTCACTTCAACTGATGGAAAGCCCACCTGTAGAAACTCCCTACCTGCGAGGGGTGGAAAACAAGATCTTAACACCAATAGGAGGAAGGTTAAAATAGGCTCTTATTCTGCTGAGTGCCCCACCCACCCACCTTCTCCACTCACTCCCATGGGGCAGGCTGTGGGTGGCCATGTTTACATCCTGCAACCCCACTGCCTTGGCCTCTGCAGATTGGACCAGAGGGGGACACCTAGCTAATGTCTCCCCAGTCCAGTTCTTGGTCTCAGGAATTTCGAAGTGAGACTAAGAACTTGATCTTGTGTGTGGCAAGCTCAGAGGCAGAGAAGTCGGGGTGTCACATGCTACCACATGAACAAGGGAATCAAGAAAGCATCTGAAGTCAACTGAGACAGAGAGCCGCAGCTAGAGGGCAAGTGTCTGTCCCTGTCCCCTCTTAACCTAGCTAGAGCTCAGCTTTATCTGTGCCTGTGCTTAAGTCCCGTGATTTCCCAGAAGCCTGACAGCTGTGCCCTCAGCTCTAGCCAAAAGGTTTCTACTCAAGGCCTATCTTGTACTCCTCAGATATGTTTACACGCTCTTTGACCCTCTTCCCTTCAGATGGTGAAAGGTGACAATCTCTAAACCCCCTTGAATGTGACTCAAGTCGCAACTAAAACAGGCTGGAATTGAGTGTGACTCCTAGTGCCATTTCATGAAAATGGGGCACATAGTCCTCTATCACTCCACCTTGCTCTCCTGCCCTTCCCTGGTCTAGAGCAATCCAGACTCAGTAGCCTCATGGCACTTACACAGTCTGTGGAGATGCTCAGCTTGAAAGGCACTGAGGCCTCCCCCACAGCCTGCTCCTCTGGTCAAGCATCCAAGAAGCCCCCTTGGAAGGTGGCCTTCCTGCCAGCCACACCTTTAGATGACAGCAGGTCTGGTGTTGAGTTCAGGCACTATTCTAAGTTACTCCATATTGTAAAAATTTCCAGCTTGTGCATTGCCCTAAAAGATACTAGGTCTCAAAGCTGGGGCAAATAGCCTAGGTGCCTGTACTGGTTGGTTTTGTGTGTCAACTTGACACAAGCTGGAGTTATCACAGAGAAAGAAGCCTACCTTGAGGAAATGCCTCCATGAGATCCAGCTGTAAGGCATTTTCTCAATTAGTGATCAAGGGTGGGAGGACCCATTGTGGGTGGTGCCATCCCTGGACTGGTAGTCTTGGGTTCTCTAAGAAAGCAAGCTGAGCAAGCTAGGGGAAGCAAGCCAGTAAGGAACATCCCTCCATGGCCTCTGCGTCAGCTCCTGCTTCCTGACCTGCTTGAGTTCCAGTCCTTGACTTCCTTTGGGGATGAACAGCAATGTGGAAATGTAAGCTGAATAAACCCTTTCCTCCCCAACTTGCTTCTTGGTCATGATGTTTGTCCAGGAATAGAAACCCTAAGTCAGTACCTATTTAACATATCAAAGCAGACCACCAGGTTCTCCCTGCATTCTTCAGTCCCTACCTGTTACAAGGCCCTCCTGTCTGGCATACAGTACTGTCTCCAGCCCAGGGGTTGGGCTGCCCTCCCCCCAGCTGCCCTTCCCTGTATATTCCAGTCATTTTGGCTCCCTGGCCCTTTTGTTCTATCCTTTATCCTCCTGGCCTCTTGGTCTGGTTCTCCCCCCCTTGCTCTCTTCACACGGTCCATCCCAGGGTCCTGTTCATTCTGGATGTTCCCACATGCCCCTGCCTCTAGCTATGTTCCCTTTTATCTACAATAAACCTCCTCCACCCTCTACCGTGCCTGTGGAACAGTCAGTCATATCCTTCCTTTTTTATTTTTATTTTTTATTCAGAAATACCATGACCAGAAGCATGGAGGGGAAGAGAGAGTTTGTTGGGCTTATGCGTCTACATCATGGTTCATCACTGAAGGCAGTCAGGACAGAAACTCAAACAGGGCAGGAATCTAGAGGGAGGAGCTGATGCAAAGGCCACAGAGGATGCTGCTTCCTGGCTTGCTCAGCCTGCCTTCTTATAGAACTCAGGACCACCAGCGAGGGATGGCACCACCCACGATGGGCTGGACACTCCTCCATCAATCACTAATTAAGAAAATGCCTTGGGGGCTGGAGAGATGGCTCAGCAGTTAAAAGCACTGACTGTTCTTCTGAAGGTCCTGAGTTCAAATCCCAGCAACCACATGGTGGCTCACAACCATCCGTAACGAGATCTGGCGCCCTCTTCTGGAGTGTCTGAAGACAGCTACAGTGTACTTACATATAATTAATAAATTAATTTAAAAAGAAAAGAAACCTTAACTAAGAAAAAAAAAGAAAAGAAAAAGAAAATGCCTTACAGATGGATCTCATGGAAACATTTCCTCAAACCAGGTTTCCTTCTCTTAGATGACTCTAGCTTGTGTCAGTTGACATAAAACTAGCCAGCACTGATCTACAAAAATTCCATCAGGAGAAACAGACTCGAGAACTGTCTGATGCCAGATCAAGGAAAGGGTGTAACTCCCTCACCTCAGAAAGTGATAGATACCTAACTCTGTGATGGCATGGCCCCCACACCAACCTACCATCTGATACATAGTGTGTGCAGCCAAGGACTGACAAGCAGAGGACTCCTCAGCTGTCCCTGGGGCTTTGGCTTGGTTCTGTCCCCTGCAGCTGGCATGGTGTGCTTGAACACCTGTCATCTCTGTGTTCACTGCTATGGACCTGGACTTGAACCTGCAGTTTCCTGCTCTGACAACAGATTGATCTTTCACCTAATAATGGGACTCTGCACCCCACCCCATCCCACACACCTCTCTCTCTTTCTCTTGGTTTTTTGAGACAGGGTTTCTCTGTAGCCCTGACTGACCTGGAACTCACTCTATAGACTAGGATAGCCTCAAACTCAAAGACCCACCTGACTCTCCCTCCATAGTACTGGGGTTAAAGGTGTGCGCCACCACATCTGGCTTCTACAGCTTCTCTTTTCAACACTGATTCTAGGAACTCCAACAGCAGCTTCCTCTTGACACCGGTCTAGTTCATTATCAATACAGGCTCTAAGACCACTGCTTTAACTTGTCTTCATTCAGCAAACCATACACACACACACACAAACACACACATGAATGTGCCCTTGTGTGCACGAGTGCATGTGTGTGTGTGTGTGTGTTTGTGTGCATGTGCCTGTGTGTGTGTATGCTGTGTAATATGAGAGTTAAAAGTAATTAAAATTGGGGAAATGTTTGCATTCATGTTAGCTAGATACCAAGGTAGGAAGAATCATATGACCAATCACTGTCACTGACATTGCTAAACCTTGAGAATTAACTACTATTCAATCAATTCTGAGATGGTGGGAAGACACAAATGTGCCTGGCACAGCGCCAACATTCTGATTAAAACCTAATGAGGCTCCAAGCCTAAACCACTCAGCAAAGCTACTCCCAAACTCCTGACCCATGGAAACTTCCAGAATAATAAATGCTTATTGTTTTAAGCTTTGGGGTAACTTGTTACAAGGCCCCCTTTCAGCCACCACTGTTAGCCTCCATTCTCTGAGCTCACTGTGTTTATCTTCCCACAACCTCACCCCAGGCTTTCCCCATTTGCTGATGTTCCTTCACCCGAGTAGCACCTCCTCATCTTTTAGGTCTCAGCTTTCATGCCAGTGCTTCAAGGAGAACATGTACCCCTACACCAGCTCTAGACCATGTCCTTCCGGCCACCCACCCACCCACCCACCATTTCCTCACGCTGTCCTGCTCTTGTTTGCCATTGATTTTACTATAGATTGTGATGAGTCATTTACTTGGTTGAGGGCTCTTATTAATATCTCTCCATTGTGCCACCAGGAACCTGTATCCTCAGTAACACTTGTAGACTCATGTGCTTAAGTGGTTCCCATTATTTACAACTAATGGCTCGGCACAGAGGCCCAGAGTTGGCAAATCCAGATTTACTTTCCTCATTTGCAGTAAGCTTGATGCCTGCTCCAGGGTGTTTCTAGCTCTTTTAAGGAATCAGATAGCTGTTCATTGAATAAAGAGAACTTCTAAGCCCAGGTGGTCCAGATATCACAAGCCACTTAATTAAAGGACCATGAACAGGTCACGTAGCTAGTGACTAAGAAGGCCAGCTCTTTCAGCCTACCAAGCCATCTCTTTCTGTCATCCATGGATTGACCTATTCCCAGTCTATTTATAGTGGTAGGATTTGCTATAATCCCAGAATATTAGAAAGCTCATTTGTCTGATAGAGAGTTCTGGAGTCTCTTCTGCTGCGAGTGACAGAAGCAGCTGTCGCCTGGTCTCCTTGCCTATGAGTCCTTCGAGCCCAGCCTAATCCAGCACACTCAGCAAGCCTTTTCCCCAAGACTACATACTCAGCCTTTATCTGGCATTGCCTCTGGCTCCCCACTCCCCAGTCTGTAGAATACCTCAGGATAGCTACAGGCTTGGGGAAAACCCCCACACCACCCATAATGATCACCACAGACAAGATGACATTCCTCATTCCTTACAAGCACTAATTCTAGACAGGTCACAAGTAAGCTGAAAGTAGCCTTCCATGAGCACTGCCCAGGGTGATATGGCTATATAGATGGATGGCCACAGAGCCTTTCCCATCACACCTCAGGAACTGGGCGTCTGCTCCATTGTCTTATCCTCAGCCAGCTTCCTTGCTCACCTATACAAAGGCTTATCCTGTGTTCCATTTCTATAAACTCATACAGAAAAATAGTCACAGGCCCCGAGACTAACCTCTGTGTCCCCTCTCATTCCAAAAGCAACTTCTAAGAGATTCGGATCATCTGTTTTGGTCAAGCTATGCCAATCACAAGGCTGTAGCCAGTTGTCTGAGGATAGGGTCTTTGGGAAAATAATAGTTGGGAGGTCCGTCAGAGGGTAGAGGGCTGGAAGGCAGCCTGAAGCACGGGCTTTACTATGGAGACCTCTGAGAGGTTGAATGTGCTTCCTCAGCAACCTCTGTACCTATTCCATCAAGTCCTAGCATTCAGTGAACTGCTCCAGAGAAAATCCTGCTAGTGGAGTGTATTTGCTTGCTGTCTGTGGCTGCGGTCAACAGCACGGCCAGAACAACTTGGGGAAGACAGGGTTTATTTGGCTTAAACTTTCCCATCACGGTCTATCGGGGAGGGAAGTCAGTGCAGGAACTTCAAGGCATGAACCGGAAGGCAGGAACTGAAGCAGACACCATGAAGGAATACTGCTTAAGGCTTGCTCCCTTCTTCGGCTTGCTTTCTTATACCAAGCAGAACCACCTGCCCAGGAGTCAGGAGTGGGCCTTCCCACATCGATAACTAATGAAGAAAATACCCTCATAGATTTGTCTCTAGGCCAATCTGATAGAGCCATTTTCTCAACTAAATAGCTCCCTTTTCCCAGATGACCCCAGCTTGTGTCAAGTTGATTAAAAACAAACAAACAAACAAAAAAAAAAAACCAGTACAGGGACAATATTACTCCAAAGCACAGCCATGCTAACCACCATAACCCCAGAACAATGGCAGAGCCTTCTTGTGGTCTGTGTGTGGATTTTGATAGCGAGTGCAGAAAACATCCGCCATAGCTTTCTCCCCACGGATATTTACAACCCAAAGACTGGTCAGCTGTAGAGTGTTCCTACCTAGATTAGCTAACCCTGCTTCCTTGGTCTGGAAATCTGAACGTAGTCATCCTGCCTCCTTGTGTATCTGTATATAACCACCTGGCTTCCCTGTTCAACTCTGTAATAAACACACGGAGCTTCTGAATGCTGAGGCTTCTCCATAAGAGAGCTCAGACCACCTGATCCCAGCTTCCTTCTGTCCCTGTGTCTGTGTGTCTGTCTTTTCTTCATTCCCTTGTCGCCCCAGTTGGGTCAGTCTCTGAGGTCCTGCAAGGAAAGATTCTGCCCACCCTCTCATTTTTACTTCTAAAAGAATAAGTATAAGGGCCTGGTGGCCATCTATACATACTTGTCACCCTGGGCTGTGCTCATAGAACTAAGTGGGTGAAAGCTTGCTGCCAGGTCTAAGAGCCTGACTTCAATTCCAAGGACCCATGTTTTAGAAGGAAAGAACTGAGTCCTTTCTGACATCTTCAAGTTGTCTTATGACCTATGACCTATGTGCTGTGGCATGTGCACCCACCTCCACACATATAAGTAAGTAAAAAAATAAAAAATAAATGTAATAAAAATTGGAGAACAATATAAGACCTCTAAGCAGTCTTCAGTTTTAAGAATGATAAAACAATATAGGTTTGAGTTGTATGTCAGGGAATTAAACTACAGGAAGTTCTTTATAGTGTTAAACAGAAAGAAAGGCAAATTTCCTCTCCATCTTTCAGCTTTTATTGGTAAAGTTGGAATTTATAAGAATAATAGGAACTGGACATGGTGGCACATGGCCTTAATCCTAGCACTCAGGAGGCAGAAACGGAGCTCTGTGAGTTCGAGGCCAACCTAGTCTACATAGGGAGCTCTAAGTTAACCAAAGCTGCATAGTGGACTTTGTCTTGGAGAAGAAAAGGAAGGAAGAGGGAGGGGTGCTCTCCTCTGGTCTCCATGGACATGTGCACACATGCACACATGCACACACACACACACACACACACTAAAATAAATAATAAAAGTGCAGTAGTGAGAGGAGAAAGAGCAGCATTTGTCTTCTCAGGGGTAAATGATTCTGCTCTGATGGAATTCTGAGATAACCTTGATTGGAGTGACTTTAAGGCATAAGAATAGTAAGTGGGAATGAACTGGTGTAAAAGTAATTTTTACTCAGCAGAAGTGATTATCATCTTGGAGACTTATTGTAAAAGTATCTTTTATACTCCTAGTGATAAGTATCATCTCAGAGGCTTACTGCTGAATAAGCTCACCCTTTCTAGCTCTTTCTGAGCTCTGGCTGGCTGGTCCAATCCAGCTGTTCTGGCACAAACTCCTCTCTAAGCTGACTGATTCAAACTGGCTTCTCTCAGCTACTGACTGGATTGCTGTCTTTGGAAAAATTGCCTCTGAATTCCATGAACTGAACTGCGCTGACTGCACTAACTGCAGTGACCACACTGACTGCACTGACTGCAGTGACCACACTGACTGCACTAACTGCAGTGACCACACTGACTGCACTGACTGCAGTGATCACACTGACTGCACTGACTGCAGTGACCACACTGACTGCAGTGACCACACTGACTGCACTGACTGCAGTGACCACACTGACTGCACTGACTGCAGTGGCCACACTGACTGCAGTGACCACACTGACTGCACTGACTGCAGTGACCACACTGACTGCACTAACTGCAGTGACCACACTGACTGCACTGACTTGCAGTGACCACACTGACTGCACTGACTTGCAGTGACCACACTGACTGCAGTGACCACACTGACTGCACTGACTTGCAGTGACCACACTGACTGCAGTGACCACACTGACTGCACTGACTGCACTAACTGCAGTGACCACACTGACTGCACTAACTGCAGTGACCACACTGACTGCACTGACTTGCAGTGACCACACTGACTGCACTAACTGCAGTGACCACACTGACTGCACTGACTGCAGTGACCACACTGACTGCACTGACTGCAGTGACCACACTGACTACACTGACTTGCAGTGACCACACTGACTGCACTGACCACACTGACTGCACTGACTGCACTGACCACACTGACTGCAGTGACCACACTGACTGCACTGACCACACTGACTGCAGTGACCACACTGACTGCACTGACTGCAGTGACCACACTGACTGCACTGATTGCACATACTCAGCAAAAGTGAATGGAATTGAACAGAACTGCACAAGATCAACTGAACTCCACTGCATTGTACTGAACTGCACCTAACTGCACTGAACTAAACTCAACTGAACTTCACTGCATTGCCTGAAGTCAATTGAACTGTACTCACTAAACTGCCCTTTGCTCTTGACTCTGCACTGCTCTCAAGTAGCCTCTTTCCTGTGCTGTTCTTGTGAGAGTTGGGCATACCTGTCTCTGACTCACTCTGTCAAACCTTTCTCTGACTCATCACTTTGTCTGCCCCTCAATTAAACTTCACTTTCAAACATGACTGCTTCCTTACAAACTAACTTTACCGTTATTGCTTGGGATTAAAGCTGTGTAGTGTATTCCAGCCAGGGGACTTAAATGTCAGTCAGTCGAGCCAGATCACATAGATCTAGGTCTTTGGATGTGACCCATGGCCAGAGTGGACATGTTGCTGCATTAAAACTCCTCTACAGAGTGGGGAGATGACTTAGCTGGTAGAGCCTCACAGGCGTGAAGACTTAAATTCAATACCCAGAGCTGTGTAAAAAGTCATGCTTGGTACTGTGTGTTTGAAATCCCAGAGGTAGGGGGCGGAGACAAGCAGGTCCCTGGAAGCTCATTGGACAGTTAGTCTGGCTTACTTGGTGAAGTTCCAGGACAATGAAAAACCTGTCTCAAACAAAAGGTAGACAGAATCTGAGAAATGACACCCAAGGCTGTCCCCCAACCTCCATATTCACTCAGACACTTGTCTAGTCACATATGTACACATATATACTCACACATCAGAAAGAAAGAGTGAGAGAGAAACAGAGACAAAGACACAGAGAGAGATGAAAGGGAGATGGGAAAATGTCTTCCTTTTACAAGTGAAAATGCAATCGAAATGCATTCTGGACTAAAGCAGGAAGGTATAATGTCACCTGAAGAAGGCAGCTGCCTCTTAGGTAGCGGGTCTGCATTTTAGCCCGTTCAGTGTTGTTTCCTGCTGGTCCTTCCTGCTGCTCAGCAGAAGCTGAGAGAGTAGGCGCTCCCTTGCCTCCCTTGGATGGTGAAATGACCAGGACTGTGCAGATAGCAGATAAAAATTAGAGCAAGCTAAGGTTCTGACCCCTCAGGAAAGACGTACAGGACAGGGGGGTCAGAGCAACGGCTCAGTGGTTAAGAGTATATGGACTTTAGTTCCCATCATTCTAGTGGGCAGCTGTCTGGAACTCCAGTTCCAAGGTACCTGATACCCTCCTCTGGCCTCAGAGTGAACCTGCATACCACACCCCCACACACTACCTACCTATATACATACATACATACATACATACATACATACACACATACACATAATTTAAAAATAAAATCTTTTTAAAAAACCAAACCAAGAAAAGCAACTTAGGGAAGGAAGGGTTTGCTTTGGTTCACATTTCCTGGGTGCCGTTTATGATGGTGGAGAAGAATCGAGAAATGAATTCTGGGCCTCAGCTTGCTTTCTCCTTTTGTTCTGATTGGCAGTTAGGATGGGTAGACCACTTTGCTTAACCTAATCAACAGAGTCTCTCGCAATGTTGCCTGGGGACTTGTCTCTAAGGTGATTCTAGACCCTATCCAGTTGCCGATCACTTTAAACCATCACAGACCTGAGACCTCCACGGACCATTCCCAGACAAGGAACCAGTTTCAACGTCAGCCAGATTGTGTGTTCTTTTATATACAGCCTGTCCTCATCTGAGCTGACACAGCTGGGGTGCATCATCTAGGGACATTCCCAGACCTACAATGACTGAGCCCAGGGCTAGCAAGGAAAAAAAAAAAGCAAGGAGAAAAGTTCGTGTGACAAAACCCCACTGTAAGAAGCACATGCCACATCAGCCCGGTAATGGAGGGTGCCACTATTAAACTGAAAATATCCTTTACACAGTCCAAAGATGGCAAGGTGGTCCTTTGTCAGACTAGAAAAAAAATGATTTTAAATCTTTTTATATTGGAGTCTTAGTCCCTGGAAGAAGCAAGGAGTGAGAACAAGCATGGGAGAGGGAGGGAAGCCAAATGGAAGGCTGTCTAAAGGGTTTCAACACACATAGCACCCAATTGTCTCCTATAAAGACGTCAGGATGTGGAAATCAATTACAAATGTCACCCACATCCCGCAGCAGGGCCTCTCCACCAAGGGCAGCACATAATAGCAAAACTCTCTAGTATTTTCCCCTGTATCGATCCCAGCTGATTTAGCCCAACATGCACTGAATGGGAGCTGAGTCTCCTCAGAGCTGTGGGCCCTGTTTAATTACATGTGGTGCCCAGTGGATCACCTTCCTCATGAAAGATGTCATGGACACCCTGCTGTAGGGAGTTCTTTATAACAGCATTCTCTAGAGCAGACTCTACCCAGCGAATACAGAAGCGCCGCTCACCAGGCAGCTTGGTGGGGAATTTCTCATGCTCCGAGAGATTTCTTCCCGCTGTTGAGCAGGCAGTGATGTGAGTGTTCCTGAGATCTTCTGACAATAAATGGCTGTGCCCACGGACCAGGTTGTCTCCCCCCCGCTCCTGTGCTCTAGGAAACAACTCTATGTTTAGCCCCTCACTGGGGATTTATAAAGAGATTTAACTTCTGGAGTAAGACCAGAATCTGACTGTTTCCTTCATATTGCTTCAGGGCACTGGCACTCATTTGTAAAATAGGTGCTTGGGTGTCCTTTTAAAAATATACTCATCTTTTTAAAATAAAATATAATATATATATACTTATCATTTATTTTATGTGTATAGGTATTTTGCCAGCATGTATGTCTGCCCCTAGGACCTACAGAGGCCATCAGCTCTTCTGCAGCTGGACTTACAGATGGCTGTGGGCTGCCATGTGGGTGCTGGGATTCGAACCTGGGTCCTCTGAAACAAATCAGTCAGTGCTTTTAAACACTGAGCCATCTCTCCAGTCCCAGGTATTCTTTAAGAAAGCTTTCAGTCTGAGAATATTATAATTTGTGGACCTTCTCATTTGAAATAAAAATTCTGTGCTTTTCCTGTACTGTACAATTATTTTTCCATCTTTTTTGAAGCACAATTGGCAAATAATATTGTGTATATAGAAGGTATCCACATGGTGCTGTGATATGTGTATTTCTCATGAAATGATTGCTACAATGAAGTTTGTTGATAAATTGCTCATCTTATATAGTTACATGAGTGTGTATTACAGAACAATTAATATGTACTTTCTTACCAAATGTATTTATCCACTAGAGTATTATTAATTATAGAAATTATTTTATTAATTCAACAATTCATGTATTTTGCTCAAAATATGTTTTTATAATCTTGCCACTGTTAATAGTTTTTTAAAGATTTGTTTTATTTTATGTGTACAGGTGTTTTGCTTGCTTATATGTCTATGTGCCACATGCTTGCAGTATCCAAGGAGGCCAGAAGAGGGTATCAAATCCCCTGGAAGTGGAGTTACAGATGGCTCTTAGCTGTAATGTGGGACTGACACCCAGTGAATCTAACTCAGGTTCCCTGGAAGAGCAGCCAGTTCTCTCTCTCTCTCTCTCTCTCTCTCTCTGTGTGTGTGTGTGTGTGTGTGTGTCTCTCTCTGTGTCTCTCTGTGTGTCTCTGTCTCTCTCTGTCTGTCTCTCTCTGTCTGTCTCTCTCTGTCTCTGTCTCTGTCTCTGTCTCTGTCTCTGTCTCTGTCTCTCTCCCATAGTGTCTTTTATGTAGCCTTAGCTGTCCTGGAACTCCCTATGTAGAGCAAGCTGGCCTCCAGCTCACGGAGATCTGACCCTGCTTCTACCTCATACTTGGAATAAAGCCACTACACCCAGCTTTCAGCCATCTTTCCAACCCCATTGTTAATATTTTGTGTACACTTTCCAGACATTATTGTCATCTTTTATTATTGTTGTTGTATGTGTGTGTACACAAGTGTGTGTCTATACGTGCTTGTGTATGTGCAAGTATGTGTGTGTGTGTGTGTGTGTGTGTGTGTGTGCACGCGCGCTGTCTTGCAGTCAGAGGACAACTTGAAGAATCACCTCTCTCTTCCCACTTTCTTTGGGTACTAGGGATTGAGCTCAGGTGTTCACTGCAAGCACCTTTCACTTCTGAGTCACCTCACCACCCCAGTCTTTCATCTAAGCATAATTATGTTAGAAATCATCTTATGTTGTAAAACCAACTTGCATCATATTAACTATGCCACAGTACTTTCTCACTAAGCACAACACTCAAACCAAAAAAGGATATTGAAAATTCCCCAATATTCAGAACACTTTTTCTTTGTTAAAGATATCTGCACATAGCCATTTGAAATATAGCATTCTAAGAATATACCAAGATTTATTTTTCCAGAGTTTTGGCTATTGTAAATATTTCTCTCTATTGAACACTCCTATAAACCTTGTTTCCTCCAGGAAGATTCCTAAAATGTAAAAACTGTAAATGTGAGGCCTGCCTGGGCTATGCATTGACACCCTGACTCATAAAGGTGGACAGGGAAAGACAGTGAGTTATGGGAATCTGGGTTTGCCTGCAAAATATGCAACCTCCATCCTGATACTCACCCACTCTTTATGGTTTTAGGTTGTTTTGGTTGGTTTGGTTGGTTGGGTGGGTGGGTGGTTGGTTGGTTGGTTGGTTTGGTTGGTTAGTTTATTTTGATTGGTTGATTGGTTGTTTTGATTAGTTGGTTGATTGGATGGATGGCTGTTTTTATCAACTATTTTTTTAAGTACACTGAATCAGTAATTATGCTTTTCAAAACATGTTTATCCCTCTAGTAAACTATATTCATATGGCATTTAGGTTTGTTCCTTTAAGTCTCAAGAAGCATCAGGAAGACTGGGCATTCCATCTAGAATAGTTAGGTTGGAAACACACAGTACTCAGCAGAATGGGAGTCGATGGAGGGACTTCCTTAGATCATAGATCATTTAGAGCCACAAGATGACACACGGGATCGTAACCGCAGCTGCAACATGCCCTAGCTTCTCTGGAGCTGGGGGAACTGAGAGAAGCCATTTTCCAGACTACTCACCCTATGGATTTTCCCCACAGGCTAAGGCACCGAGGCTCCGTGCCACATGGCTTCGGTGGCAGTGGGGCATGAGTCCATTTTCACAGTGATCTATGTTATTACAAAAGCTTAACGCAAAAGCTGTAGACTATTGACTGAGAGAAATGGAAACTTTGGAGTGTGAGCACATAGCAGCTGTTTGGTCACTCACTGCTGCTAACTCGGAGAAGGTCTCAGGATCCCTGGAGACCCTCCCTTGTCACTGAAACACGACGTTTGAAGAGCATAAAGCCAGATCACGACTTCAGGCACGTGCCTTGGCCTCAAGATGGGAGGCAGGACAGTAAACAAGGCCTGCTTTTTTAGGACTTGCTCACGTTGAGGCCTGGATTTGTAGGCATTTTTCACATTTTCTAATCCCTCACCCTCACCCCTCTCTTCTTCCTGTGAGTTTTGTTGTTTTGGACCTGAGGCTAACGCTACGGCTCGCAGCTTCCAGAGCCAGGGTAGACAGTAGGAGATATTTCGAAATGTCTCCGGCAAATAAATAATAGCCACCCGGGACACAGACCTTTGTTTCAGCAGTTCGGGAGAATTCATTCTCGGTAGAGAAAACTCATTTGCTCATGGCAGCAATTCAAGCTGCTAGCTTCCCAGAGAATATTGCCGGAGCCAAAGCCTTTCTCAGCTACGGAGGTCAGAGGTGAAGCAACTGTGCTTACAGGGCAGAGCATTTTTATGGATCCCCTTGGCTTTCTGCTCTCTTCTTTACAGCTGATTAACACTCAATGGCCATTTCTTTTAAAAAAGAAAAATTCAATTCCTAGGTTTAATTAACTTCCCTATCACCGCTTGCTGGAAACCTTACACAATGGCGAGAGGGAGACTTTAGAATCCTTGATTTCCATCAAGGTAATTCTCTGCTGCAGCTCGATAACTTCCAAATATGATCTCAAGGCTGGATGCCGCAATAAGGCCTGGACTTAGCATTTGGTTAGCTTAAACGAAGACTCCCAGAAGCTGAGTTAGTGTACCCATCTCAGGAGACTGGAGCCAGCAACTTTTCTGCTTAAGACGGACACTTTACCGCCCCCCCCCACGCCCCTCCCCACACTGTGGCGGGCAAGCAAAGAAGGGGAACTGGAGAGAGAGCCCCTGCTCCCAGAGATCCCAACCTGGAGCCGAGCCCCGAGTGCAGTAGGTCTTCCCAGTTCTCCGTGCACCCGGGACAAGACACGGAGACGAAGGGGGAAGGACCCGAACCACAATGGGTTCTGTTGTTACTTTGAACAAACAGTGGGTCATTTCTGTCTACCTCATTCTTTGAACACTTAGGAAACAAGTGTTCATGGGGTACTAAGAGAACATAGCTTATCCTATATACATTTACAAAGCAGCTGTAAATTTAAACAATCGTACACATTTTATCCTTATTCCAGCTCTTCGGTACTGTAACATTGAAGTAATGCAGTATTTAAGAGCTGAGAGCATGAACACTGCCAAATTGCCTGCTCTCACATAAGCTATGACCTAAGCTCAAGCTGAATATGTTCATATAACGTAAGGATATAAGAACAGTCTCTACCTTGGGGTTATGCCATCAATCAGTTAATAACAGAAAACAATCATGACAATTCCACGGTAGACTTCATGATGCACTTGTGAGCTCTAAATAATAAACATGGCTGCTGGTTTGTCTCCAAGCAGGTAGTGGCCCAGCTGATGCCAGCTTTACCTTACTGTGTCTGTCTTTTTCAGTCTCCTGTTACTTCCTGTCAGATCTCCCATGCCTTGCAGGCCACAGCAGAGAAAGGGGCGGGGGGAGAAACAGAGAGAGACAGAGAGGGAGACAGAGAGACACAGAGGGAGAGATACAGAAAGAGACAGACAGAGGGAGGAGAGACCCTGTTTCAAGAACCGAAAGGAAATTAATTAAAGATAATTAATTAAATAAGCAAAACAAAAATAAACCTTACTTTGATGGAATTCGTTATATTTCAAAGTACTATCAACAGCTGAGGTCCAAAATAACAACCTTAAAATGGTCTTCAGTACTTCAAAGTTTCAACTAATGCAAAGCCAAGTTCCATCTGCACTAAGGTTTAGTTAATTTTAACACTGGTCTAATTTTAAGCCTAAATACATTTAGTTTGAAAGAAGGATATTTTAGTTATAAATGTTGAGCTGAAGGCTTTGATGTATAATGGGATTATCTGAGTATGAATTAAAATGAACAGATTTCCATTACGATGCATGGAGGAAGGCCTGACTACTCCCTACATCTACCATCTCAAAACAGAACACATATGAGGATCCAGTCAGACTCATGGCTTCTCTGCACCCATCAAGGCAGACCCATGCTGCTAGACTCTGCAATGGCTTTCAAGAAATTTCCACCAAAGCCATCCAGACAAACTGAACGTCCAGACATCCTCTTTCCATTTAGGATCCAGCGTCCCCATAACCTTAGCTCCAAGTTTTATTATGTAGAGGGGACAGAGTTGGGCAGCCTTCTTCGGGGCTCATGGCATTTCAGGGGAGACTGTCAAGAATTCTTACCAACATTCTGACACAATGGTTTTGGGAGCTAGGGAGACAGATCTCATATTTCAGCCCCGGGGAAACATTTTCCAGATTAGCACTTGGCCTTCATTCACTCTCAGCTTGTAAACTCTTCTGACTCAATGGAGCATGCTGTTCGCATATGGGCAGGATTCTCTATCAGCACTGAGGGAAGAAGTCCTGTTTATCAGCAAGAGACACTTCCTCACTTTGCACTTCTCACTAATTGTGGCTGTTAAGTTTTCCGGATCCTATCAGAAGAGCAGCTCATTAACTTTAATTATTTTTCAAATTCATTGGCTCCATTGTAGACTGACGCTGGCAGGTGCCAGTGAGTTTTTATGGCAGAAATTAATTAACAAGTGAGTGGAAGGCCTTGGTAGCTGATACGTGTATCTTCTTCCCATTTGACCAGTTGAGAGTGGACCTCAGACCCTACAAACCAGAGGGAGGAAAGATACAAAGTGAGTATCCAGGACACAAGAAAGCCACCTCCAAGGTCCAACCAGCACTGTGGCACGTGGTTTGTACTCCATTGTCTGTCCAATCAAGTTGTTATGAGTCCTTCATTCAGAAAGCTCACAGGTCTAGTTACCATATCCTCTCCAGTGAGTGTCTATGTCTAGTTGAATCTAGATAGAATCCGACAACTAAATTAGACTCTCTCTGCGAGCAGGCTGTTAAAATTTGCTTCCAATGGCCCAGGCAAGTCCTGCTCCATGGCATATCCCTCATGTTCTTTTCTCATCAGTGTGGTTAATCCTCTGTTGCAGACCCATGTCTGTTCCAGCTACTCTTTTTTTTAAAGTAATTTTTGGGGAAAACAAAGAACCAGTACTCCTCACCATAGTATCCATTCATAGGATCTCTCTCTCTCTCTCTCTCTCTCTCTCTCTCTCTCTCTCTCAGCATTTTATGTCATAAGACATGCATAATATTTAACTAAAATTTCTACAGGTATCCTCTCCAAAGATCTCAAAGATATATCAATGAGGATGCCAGATCTAGCATTAATTATAGCAAGTAAACACTAGAGATGCAACAACAACAAATTCCTACAGTCAATATAACAAATAAATAAACAAGTCAACCCACTAGAACGTTAACAGACCCAGAAATGATGTTACTGGACACCCAACAGAAAAATGTCTACCATACACTATATGTTACAAAGGACAGACGGCGTTAGTCTAGTCTTCAATATTGATATGCATTTATACCTTTTGTCAGATTCAAAGCAACATTTTAATTTTCATTCCTGTATATTCTCACATTTTAAAAAACTTTCTGCATTGAACACCTGTCACTCTTGTATCCAAAGTAAGAACTTACATATTTTTTTTTTCAAATAAAAGACAAAGCAGCATAACACAGCATTACTGCAGCAGTTTATATGACCAAGCCCTGTTCTTCCTAAGTCACAAGGAAGGCATCTGTGACTCATGGAGGGGCCTAAGTAGTACGCTGGGATATTTTGCAAAGGTGATTCCCATTAATCATGACAATAGTCCTATAAGGTGGACATTATTGTCCTAATCATTATGAATGAGGATACAGAGACTACAATAAAATAAATTCAGTATCTTAATTTATCTCAACTACACACTGACTACAGAGCCAGAATCCACATCGTCCAGTTTAGTGATGGTTAATCTAATCTCAGATGTCATGGTGATGAGATCCAGGATCACCTGGGAGAGCTGCCTCTGGACTTGCCTGTCAGGGGTCTGGATTTACCTTAATTAAATTAACTGACATGGGAAGACCTGCCCACTGTGGGCAGCACCATTCCCTGAGGTCCTGGACTGTAAAGAAGAAGTGAGCTAAAAGGCTGCATTCATTCCACCACCCTTCCTGACTATGAACACAATGTGACCCGCTCAAGCTCTCGCCACTGTGATTTCCCCACTATCATGGACCGTAGCTTGAACTGTGAGCCACAGCAAACCCTTATTCCCTTCAGTTGCCTTTCTCAGGGTATTTCACCACACTAACAGAAAATTAACTAAGTTTCGTTTCATTAGTTTATATTATACAACCTCATGATTTGGATAATGATTAAATAGTTCTATCAAATGAAAATATAAAGTAAAAATACACCGACCCTAGTGGAAAAAATAATATATTTACCTGGTAGCTTTAAAAATTAAGTATTTTGGATACATATGATGTATGTATGCCTTGTTCCCAATTCCGTTCTGTTCTCTTCCACCCAGAGGTAAATATTATCTCAAATGTGAGACTTATTGTTCCTATGTAAATCATTATTTCCTGGCTACAGATATTCTACCCATAAACTAGAGTGAATTCACCAATTCCCAATAAGGAAATTAGCAACAACTCAATGTGTTTCATGCAAAGGGATTTAGTGCTGAGATTTGCTCCAAAAGTTCAGAAAACCTAGAGAAGTACAAAGCATCATGGGGTTGGTATAATTCCCTCCGTTTGGCCTCCAGGGTAATTCCTTTAGTGCTCAGAAACTGGGCAGTAGAAACTACCTCACCAGACTGCCCTGACCTCTGGCTTTGGCTTGTTTGGGACAATGTGAGGCACTGGCACACGGCAAAGGGCAGAGGAGGCTGAGGTCAGAGCTTGATAGGTCTCTTCCCTGTGGGGTGCTAAGGTCAGCAGGGCACTGCTCAGATAGCTACAGAGCCTCTTCTGCTGCTTCGTCCTGCAGCTGGTGGTGTCATGCTGGAAATACTGCCAGGGACAGAAGAACAAAACCAAAAACAGAAAACCAAAAGGACGGAGTCTCATCCTGCTGATTTCCAGTTTCCCACCGCTGCCTCGAATTGGCAAAACCAAACCAGAAGCCATGATAAGGCAGCCTGCCACATGGCGTTATTCACATAGTTCTTAGCCCCTTGGTAGAGTACGGTGTGCAGAGAGGCCACAGAGAATCAGTAGAGTTAGAGACAACAGCACAAAACTAACTTTGATTTTGTTGTTTTGTTTTAAGCCAGCATCTCCTGGCCTCAAAGTGGGGGATAATGTTGAACTTCAGATCCTCCTGCCTCCACCTTTCAAGTGCTCGGATTACAGACATGTACGGTCACACCCTGCTTTATTATCTGTGTTTTTAAAGCTCCTTGTTAGTCAACATTCTGTTATCATAGCAAACTGCCTAGGAACGGAAGCACAAAGAGAAAAGGTGTCTTTTGGCTCACAGGTTCAATCCATAATCGGTCCCATTGACTTTGGACCTGTGGTTTGGCAGCACATCATGGCAAAAACATACAGTAGAACACAAAATGGCCCAGATATGAAAGAGAGAAGAGACCAACATCTCCCAATACTGTTCAAGGGCGCATTTCTAAGGACCACAAATCTCCATCAGACCCTACATCTTAAGACCTCATCATTTTCTAATAGCACCGAGCATTTAAGACACAGCCCGAGAGTACACCTACCCAGATTATGCCAATACTCTTCCATCTGATTTAACATCTTTAAGATATATCCTTATTGGTGCAGGCACCTCTAATTGATTCATTTTGGCTATAGTACTGAAATCAATAATGGGATTTCTTCATGGAAACTAGTAAAATGAGCAATACAAAGTTACTGAGACAGCTGTATGAGTTATGAAGATAATATATGGCAGATGTCAAACAGTGGGTAAAATAGGATCATAGAAAGTGTGTCCAAATGCTGTTCTTCTCATCCTTCAACACAGATTCATCAGGCGCCTACCATGTCCTTAAGCATTGTGCTTGACACAAAAGACAGAAAATCAAACATGACCTGGGTCCTGCTCTCTAGATGCTGACACAGAAGCAATTAGATATATGGCTTGCATCAGGGGAGACAATGCAACAGGCAAGACATCATTAAATCAATAAATTAAAAAAGGAGCTACATAGGGATTTCAGCTATAGATCACGGTTTTCTAGATAGATGAAATACTGTACTACAAGTTGAATATAGAAGTGAATAATAATAATAATAATAATAATACCCAAGTGCTTATTTTCAGAATGTGAAATAGATTAACTTCTTTTTGAAAAAATAAAATACTATCACAAGTTAGATTTTAAAAAACAACTGAGAATGTGTCAAAACCTCACTTGAAATACTAGGAAGCTTTCTTAATAAAAACCTTAAGCAAGATTAATGGGAAATTATCTTGGGCAGTGGTGGCTCATGCCTTTAATCCCAGCACTTGAGAGGCAGAGGTAGGCGGATTTCTGAGTTCGAGGCCAGCCTGGTCTACAGAGTGAGTTCCAGGACAGCCAGGGCTACACAGAGAAACCCTGTCTAAAAAAAAAAAAAAAAAAAAGCTTTAATCTATGACTCATGCACTTTAACCTATGACTCAATTGCATCCACCACTGGTCCCTGTTGTTGCCACCAACAATTTATCCTGTCAATTTTTCTGCCAGTTTGGGTAGACTGAACTCTGGAAATGCCCAGCAGTCTGAATAGGTGAGTTAAAGCAAAGTGGAGACATCTTAGCTATTGGCCTCAGGTGCTATATGACGACATTCTTAGCCAGTTGTTGTTGGAAACCTACAGAAGAGATACCGCTAACTTCTTTAGGTTTAGTCAGATTCCTCCCGTCCCCAGACAATCGCTTAGAAATACTAACATAGCAATATTGTCAACAACACTTCAGATGAAAACCTACAAACTTCCCTAAAATATATTTGTAATTACAGACATTCTTCCAGCCTGCTCAGAGATTTTAAAGACAACAACAGTTAAGCCCTGGCTCCTCTTCTCTACTTGGCTCCAGGCAGGACTGTGAAATAAGACAAAATAAGACAAAACTTCAGGGTAGCCTCAGTGTTCTCCTTCAAAGCCCTTGTCTCATTTCTCCTTCTGCCAGCCTAGCAGGACAGGTGAGAGTATAAACACACACCCAGCTCTTAGCTCTGTCTCCACTCCAAAAAGGAATGGAATGGAATCTCAGGATGACTAAAAAACATCGGCTTTGGAATCAACGGGTGTGGATCTCAACTCAGAACTGGCCATTCGCTGACTCCGGAATCTTGAGTAAGTCGCTTAATCTCTCTGGGGCCTTGATTTTGTAAAGTGAGTGTAATAATACCCACCTGGAATTAACAATGTCCTGATGGCGAGGGCTGAGGCAAACAGACTGTCAAAGGAGATAGAAGGGCACAGCAGTCACACAGCACACAGACGCCACAGTGACCTCTGAGGTTGTCCGTGCAGAGGGGATTTCTAGACTTGAGGTCAGAATTGCTGCTTCTGGTTCTGCTACACTTCAGCTTCTGTGACTGAGTCAAGTCACAATCTCTCTCTTCCTCCCCTAAAAGAATGGAATAAAAGCCCTTGCCAGAGGACCAAACAAAAAGTGTTACTGCTCCACAACACAAATGGCAATGTCCGTTGCCAGGGTGCCTAACGCCTTGAAGATGCTAATGCGAAGGGTGCTGAGGGTTATTAGCACGGTGACTGTATTAGTTGCTTTTCTGTTGCTGTGATAAAAATATCCTGACCTGACAAAAAGTTAAGTTTCGGAGGAGTTTATTTTGGCTTACAGCTCCAGATGGGACACAGTCCCTCATGACAGGGAAGAAAAGCCAGCAGGAGCATGTGGCCAGGTCAAAGGAGACAGCAGTCTTCTGGCAGTCAGGAAGCAGACTGGTCACATCTCATCCATGCACAGGAGGCAGGAAGACACTAGGAAGTAGAGCCAAGCTATAAAACCTCAAAGCTGTCTTCACAGTGACACACTTCCTGCGGCAAGGCTCGACTGCCTGAAGTTTCTGTAACAACACACACAAGGACACTAGCTGGGGACTGAGGGCTCAAAGACAGGAGAGAATGGGGGACATTTCATATTTCAAACCACAACAGTAATGCAGAAGATTATCTAAATCACAGATGAGGCCCTTAATGATCGCAGATACCTCTGTCCAGCCTTCCCTCCTAGTACAACTCCAAGATATATTTGTTTGACATCGGTTCTTTTGGCTCACAGAGTATTTAAAACAGAAATTCATTGATAAAAAGTGATGGATCTCATATGAGGAGTTTTTAACTCTTCTTGAAAAACCATATTTGACAATACTGGTAGCCAGGCCACATAGAAAGGAATTGAAATGTCCAGTTTCCCATGTCCCACACTATGGCCCTTTCTCTGCCCAATTCATTCTGGCTATGGAGGAATGAATTTGTGACACTTGTTTACATGACTAATTATTACAGCATTACTAGCAAACAGTGCATCAACATTTACAAATGACGTTCCATCCACACCAGAGCAGATTCATTGTTTTCTTATTAATAACACCACTCTCACCCAGTTATAAATCAGTACACTTTCTTTTCTACCTTTATTACATATTTATTTATGTGGGGGGAAGGTCAGGGGCTCATGGGTATATGGGAGGCTATCAGAAGACGACCTGGGGAGTCAGCTCTCTCCTTCCATCCTGTGGGTCCCAGGGGGTCAAACTTAGGTGTCTGGCTTGATGTGCTGAGCCATCTTGTTGGCTCACAGTATACTTCTTAGGAAACAGCTTGATTCATAGTTATCAAGCTGAGAGTTTTGCATAATCCTAGACATGGCCCCATGGTATCCTCCAAAGGAAAATCATTTGTTAACAGCATCATGGAAGGAAAGAGTTTATCTTAACAGGAAACAAAGAATCCCCTCAGGATTTTCAGGCACCTTCAGGGATACTGTCTTTTCAAGCCCTTTGTACCCTGCAAGTCCCTTGACACCTTGTGCGGCCTTTAGATAAGATACCTTCAGTGTTTGCCTTCTCACACTGCTGTACACACTGTACTTTAACAACGTGATTGACACTGTCCTACGATACAGAACCAGGGTCAAGGAAAAGTAAACGGCCCCAGATGGTAAAATAAGCTTTTCTCCACCACTCAAAACCGCAGAGCAACTGTCAGCTTCTTCCACGATATGACAGAATCTGGTGCGGCTGTGTTTCACGTCTTCACAATATAAAGGGAGAAAAATCAAAACAGCCCATCCAGCAAGCAAGGTAAAAATCAGGAGAAGGTCATCGGAGTTCCTGCTGCACTAATTGCTGGGCTCTGTCTGTATCTTTCATCTTCAAAGGACCCACAGGTAATAATCAATGTAAACCACAGCCCTCCAGTCAGGCAAAGCTGCTGGAAGATTCAGCACAGGAGACAATTGAAAGAGGCAGAGCTGGGAAGGCTGCCTTAAGCAGGGTCTTTCATCTGCAAAAAGCCAGACAGGCTACTTTCAACAATAAAGGTTTTAGGTAAAAACTGACCTGGTAATAAGAATAATAGGCTGTCAAGTCAGGCAATGGATAACTAGGGCCTTTAATCCCAGCACTCAAGAGGCAGAAACAGGTAGATTTCCATGAGTTCAAAGATCAGCCAGGGTTACACAGTGCGACCCTATCTCAAAAAGAATTTGTTTTTTAAAAAAAGAAACCTAAGGAGAAAAACCTTCACAATCTGAGTTTGCTGTTCAATTTTTATATGAATAGCAAAATATGATAAATTGGACTTTACTCAAATTTTAAAGTTTTGTAATGATACTGTTAGGAGCATGAAAACTGGAGAAATATTTATAAGTCACATTCCTGGTAAAAATTCATATCCAGAACATACAAATCACATATAAAACTTAACAATACAAACCTAAACAACCTAATTTAAATATAAGAGAGGACCTGAACAGACACTTCAATAGGGAAGGATATACAAGGATGGCATATAACTCATGAAAGGCTGCTTAATCAACGGATTATCAGGGAGATGGAAATTATATACTACTACACACCTAATAGAACAGTGAGCCCCCCAAAAGCAGGTGGGGATGTAGTTCAGTGGCACAGCAGCTGCCTATGCTAAAAGCACATGGTCTGTTCACTGACATCAGCAGCAACAACACCAACATACATACACATACAACGTGATAAGCAGCAAAAGTGGCTGTGGATACAGAGTAATGGATGCTAATGTATTGCAAGAGGGTATGTAAATCAGTGCAGGCACTTCCACACTTCATCCATTATCTTCCTTCTTTCTCTCCTTTCTCTTTTCCTTCTTTTCTTTTTATAAATACAGTCTCACTAGTACCCCTAGATGGCCTGTATCAGCTATAGAAGCCAGGCTGACCTCAAATTCACAGAGATCTGCCTGCATCTGTCTCTACCTCTGTAGTGCTGGGATTAAAGGCATATGCCACCTCATCTGGATCAAGTAAAGCTACTTAATTTGTGTGTTTGTTTAATGTATGTGAATGTTTTGCCTTGATGTATGCATATACACTGCCATACCCTACCCAGTGCCTTAGGTCAAAAGGTGTTGGATCCCCTGGAATTAACAGTTATTTATGTGAGCTATCATATGGGTGCTAGAAGTTGAACTTGGGTCCTCTGCAAGAACAAGTGCTCTTAACTGCTGAGCCATATGTCCAACCCCAATAATAGCCACTTTTAAAGACACTTGTGTCTGGAGAGATGGCTCAGAGGTTAAGAGCACTGACGGCTCTTCTAGAGGACCCAGGGTTTGATCCCCAAGATCCACGTGGCAGCTCACAATCACCTGTAATTCCAGATCTAGGAATTATGACAACCCACCTCTGGCCTCCATGGCACCAGGCAAATAAGATAGATATGTATGAAAAACACCCATACACATAAGACAAAAGGATAGCTTGCAGTTGTTTATAAAGATAAATATAAACTTAGCCATATCTCTCTCTTTTATTTCTACTCAAGTAAATGAAATGTATGTCCACACCAAAACATATACACTATTGGTATAGTAGCTTCATTGATAATTAAACAAACTGGAAACTATGTATCTTTGAACAGGCAAATGGCAAAAAAAAGTAGAATGCCCTTAGATCATGCAATAAAATTCACAGCACATCAATATTTTGTTTGACTGTGTTGTTTCCTTTTCAGACAAAGTCTCATATAGCTCTGGGTGTATCTTAAGTAGTGTTTTACTGCTGTGAACAGACACCATAACCAAGGCAACTCTGTTTTTAAAATATTTATTTATTTTAATTTATATTAGTACTCTGTGGCTTCTTCAGACACACACCAGAAGAGTGCATCGGATCCCATCACAGATGGTTGTGAGCCACAATGTTGTTGCTGGGAATTGAACTCAGGACCTCTGGAAAAGCAGTTAGTGCTCTTAACCGCTGAGCCATCTCTCCAGCCCACCAAGGCAACTCTTATAAGGACAACATTTAATTGGGGCTGTCCATTATCATCAAGGCAGGAGCCATGATAGCATTCAGGCAGTCATGGTTCAGGAGGAGCTGAGAGTTCTACATCTTCATTTGAAGGCTGCCAGGAGAAAACTCGCTCCCATGTGGTTAGGAGGAGGGTCTCCTTGCCCAAAACCCCACAGTGACACACTTCCTCCAACAAGTCCACACCTACTCCAACAAGGCCAAGCCTCCTAATACTGCCACTTCCTGGGCCATGCATATTGAAACCAGCACGGGGTGACTTCTAACTTGCAGAGTAGCTGAGGATGAGGTCCTCTTGACTCTGCCTCCTAAGCACTGAGATTATAACTGCTTGCCACCATACCTGGCCTTTCTCTTTCTTAGAAAAAATATTTATATATTAATTAATTTTAAGACAACTTCTCCCATAGCCCAGGCTGGCCTTGAACTCTTACTCCTTTTGCCTCTTCCACCTCAAAAATGTTATGTCAAAGGCATGAATACATATATGATATATATACTTATATATCATATATATCTACCATATATGTATACTATATATATATACTATATATATAATGAATTTTTATAAATGAAAGAAACTAGATTTAAAAGGCTATATATTGTATGATTCTAATCTGGAAAGCTCAAAATCATGAAATCATAAGAGTAGGAAAAAAGATTAGTGGTTTCCGGAGTCAAAGGGAGGAGTGATTAGCCAGGGAACACATGTACAACTTGACCAACATAACCTGCCATTTTTCATTTCACCAGCAAAGAATAACAGTGCTAAGCATAGAATGAACACACACGGGGCCATGCTGATATAAATAAATGACTTAACAAATAAATGACAGACAAGGAAGAATTAATTTAAGCATATAATTTTTCTTCCCCCAAAATGTCTGCTCCTCACTCCTTAAGGATGCCTAGACACAGTGACTTGCTTCATTGGGAAAAAAAAAACAAATAGTAACTTACTATTAATCAGACGGGCAAGTATAGGGAGTAGTTTAGAAACCTGGGACTCCTCTTGGCTTGGGGGATGAACACAGCCCTCTTCTACAATGCACCTTTGCCTGCATGTACTATGCACACACACCCCTCTTCCAAACACAGGACACCCACCTGCATCAAAGTACATTCACACCCACTTCAAACAATGACATAACTCCTCCTCTCCTTAACCACTGTCAGTCATGGTTTCTAGTCAGTCCTACTTTAGTACTATTCAGGTAGGAGCATATGGAAACCAGTCCATCCTAAATTGGTTTGGGGCATAACTGCAGTAAAACAAACTGGCCTCTACATCAATTTTTAGAGAGACTCTCCTATTTATCATCTTTGCCCAACCAATTGGCATGTATATAGTTGAAATCAAATGCATCGTGGGAAGGGACATGTCAATCAAAACAGAGAACCACCTGCCACTAAAGCCCTTAGCAACCAGACAGGTCCTTTTCTTGAACATCATAAAAGGAAGCCTCCAGTCAGAGCCTTTGAGCCTGTCACTCACGTGGCTGCCATCACTCTAGCCAGCGTATTTCTTTCTGGTTTGTGCCGTGGCTTTGCTTTTGAATAAAGTTTTGTGGCTACTCTGTAGATCTGTGTGTACCTGTATTTCAATCCTTGCATAAGAAACCAAGACCCTGCAAGCACCTGGTCCAGAGTCTGTCTATGGGTATGGTTAAAGGTAGATAGCATTGTAAGTAGGCAGGTTGACGTGGCTAACAGTAAGCCATGCTCACAGCACATAATCCTGATACGACAGTGAGAATGGACTCTCCTTCTCTACTCTGCAGAACCCATAACCCTGGAAATAACCATGATCCATAAACCATAACCATGAGGAAAACAGCGGACATGCCCAGATAGAGTATATTCTTTAAAGGATCTAAACAAGGCTTTGGTGACTGTCATGGTCATGAAACACGGGGAAGCTCAAGACATAGTCATAAGCCAGAGGAGATGTGAGGAATAACTGTGATGTAGGATTGTGGGATTGAATCAGTGAGACGTGGTCGGTGTGGGGGTGGGGAGAGAATGTGGAAAAAAATGGTTAAATCAGAGAGGAGTATAGACTTCAGCTCCTGACACAAATGTGTGCTTCCTGGTTTTGACTAATGCTCCAATTTCCTGTAAGATATGAACGATGGGAAAAACAGAGTGAAGAGCACACAAGAACTGTGCGCTGTCTGCAGCTTTTCTGAGGCCTTAAGAACAGTCCCAAGATAATAAAAGCTTGTTTCAAAAATAAATGGGCCAAGCATGATAGTATACTCCTGTAACCTGGGGCCGCTGAGGCAGAATTGTGAATTCAAGGCCAGCCTGGGCTACACAGTGACTTCCAAATCAGCTTGAGTTACCCATTGAGACTTTGCCTCATTAAATAAATAATTTTTGACAATAGGAAACATTAAAGGCACACAAGAATGTCAGTACCATTTGAGTCTGGTGACCACTCAATTTCCCACAGGATCTGTCCCAGTGCTAAATAAGCCCAGGTTTATCAGACATTGCTTTCATGAGGAAGTTCTCAAACTTGCTGAGTATCAGGATCACCTGAGATCCACCTCTGAAGAGGACAGAGCAGCGCTTGGACTTTTACCTTTTTATAGAGTTCCTGATTCCCACCCAGGGTGGAAAGCCAACACTCTACCACTCCCTGTTAACATCGCACACAGACAAATCTGCATCCCTTCATCTACCTACACAGAAGCTGTTCTGTGTCGCTCCTCTGTCACTACCAAAGCACAGGGCAAAACACCCTCCACAGCTGCCATTCTGATATGCAAATATGCGAAATTGTGTTTCTCTTCGAGTTTGCCAGTTCCCAGACAGCAATCTGTTCATTGCTCAGCCCAGCTCTCACTCCGTGTGTTTTATGAGCAGAATCCTGCTAAATTGCCCCTTCCTGGGTACCAATCATGTGGAGTCATACACTGCCCACAGGTCATCAGTCCCTGTAGTCCTGGCAGTGGCCGCTGGGCTTCTATGGCGTTAACATGACAATTTTGCTAAGTAGCAAAGCAGACTACACAACGAAGGGGTTGCCGTGTGGACTGACCCCTTATCTGATCTCTTCAGGAAGGAGCCAGACCTTCCAGGTTATGGGCAGGGAGGGATAAGGCTGCACTCGTCCGTAGGAAGAAAAGTGTCCCTGCCATCATGAGTTGCTTACTGACGATAGTTCAGAATCAACAAAACCCAGATGAAATGCATAAAGGCTGGTTCTATGAAGTAAGCCGCTACTGGTTTGATTGATTGGTTTTAGCTGTAGGTATCTGGTTTGGTGTTTGGTTTTTGCAGAAGCCCACTTTTCTGCTGCCTGTGATGTTTTCAAAATGCCAACTTGCCTGCAGCAGATTCTGACTCAGACTGTGACTGACATGGCCAATAATTTCCCATGTGTTTTCCTCCACTGTGTTGAATTTATTTACATTCGCTTTGGCGGCATCCTCAGGATCTTATTCATTACCTTCCATTTGAGCATATGCCCCAACAAAATGAAGAAGGCAGACTGATACCAGGAACAGGAGTAATGGGTATATTTTTTTAAAGGTCTCAAATCTGTACCTCACCTGTTAGTAACTGCCACACAACAGACATATTGATGAGGCAGAAATAGAAGCCACATTAACTGTTTGTGAAGTTATTTAATTCAAATCAGTAATGTTTTAAATTTTCCTCCTCCTCTTCCAGGAAAATGTGGGAAAATAAGAGGTTGAGGCAGGGGATTTGCACATGCCAAGCAAACACTTCCTGACAAATACTAACACCATGTTCCCCACCATAAACTCTAGATCTAATAGTGAATGGATGCTATCATACCAGACCTGCTCCAGGCTCTACCACTGAGCTACATCCCTCAGCCCTCAAAAGCTGGATTCTTAGCCCAACTGAAAGGCAAGCCTATGGTGATGGCTGAGATGTTACCAGAAACTAAGGAGCTAACTGTTCCAAGAGCACACAACGAGAAGAGAGCTAGTGTGAATTTCTGGGGTATGAACTTTTGAGAAGTGCAGGAATTGTATGAATTAAGTCATGCATGAGTTAAGTCAAGCTAAAACGTGTTTGTCAGAGAGGAGATCATCTCTGTTTCTGCTCACTTGGATGTCCCTCTTACCATGGAGTTGATTTGTGCTGCTGCTGCTGCTGCTGCTGCTGCTGATTCCCTCAGTCATATCAGAGCTAGAGTTTCCAAGCTGTCATCATGGACAAGGGACCAGCAGCTCTCCAGGAATCTTCTGCGCTTCTGGCAGCAGATTGGAACGACTGAGGCACCCTGACTTGTGGATTGAGTAACCACTGGTTGTCAACTCGAAGAGAGAAACAGCCACTGTGGGGCTACTTGACGCATTCAGCCCCAAGGATCAAGTGACTACCGAGTTTTCAGCTCTCAGGTGTGATTCTTCTCTTGTTACTATTTTAAGCTGACAGATTAAATTTACATATACTATTTTACATATACTATTTAGATTTATATATACTATTTTATATACTATTTAGATTTATATATACTCTTTTGACACATTTATATATGTGTGTATATCCAAATTTATACACAAACACACCCATATATACATTTATACATATATATACATACATACATACATATGTGTTTCTCTGTGTCTCTGTCTTCTGTCTCTCTCTCTCTCTCTCTCTCTCTCTCGTGTGTGTGTGTCACTGTGTACTCTGGTCTCACTTTCTAACTTATTTCCTTAAGACAGGGTCTCTAGGAACCTGGCACTAGGCTGGTAGCCAGCAAGTCCCCAAGCTCTTTCTGTGTCTACCTCCCCAGTTCTGGGGCTACAGACTCCTGCAGCAATGGGTTGGCTTTTTATGTGCATTCTGGAGATCTGAACTTGAGTCTTTGTGTTTGCCCAGTGAATGACTTCACCCTGAGCCATCTCCCAACCCCTAAGCTAAAACTTTGGCATCTGAACATATCAGTACCATGAAGGAGATTATTAACTGCCCAGCAGGATAAGATGATTATCAACAAATCTAGTTCTTATATTTATTGTCTTGTATTAAATATTGATTCTTTGCATTAGCTGCCAGGCACTCCAGTACATACCAGCAACATGCAACCAACTCTGCTGCACTCCCTGCTCTTGAGAAGTCATGTGACCACACCTTTCATTTATTTAACTATGGACTCGTGGGGTCTTTGAAAGATACTATAATTGGCTTATTAGCAGCAAAGAGAGACGTGGTAATTTATTTTCAATTTTTAAACAAAAATTGTTATAAAAAGGCAGGTCCTTGAGCAGTATAGAATACATAAGAACCCAAGATAAATACATAGTTACCACTCAGAAGTCCATAGTATAGCCCCTTCTCTTATCATCCCAGACAGTCCTATGTGGAGGAATGCACTAATGTATACTTTATTTTTAAAAAATCATTTTATATGCCTATAGGCTCAGTCTGTCTTCTAACTAGCTCCCTACCTCAGTAATTATCTTCCTTTTCATTAAAAGAAATAGTCTTCTCCTAAATCTAATATTCTAGCAACCATATTCAAGTTTCTCCAATTGCACCAAAAATGCCATTTACAAGCCAGGCACAGTGGCATATCTCAGCTACTCAGAAGGCTGAGGCAGGAGAGTCACTGGGAATCAGGGATTTAAGACTAGTCAGGAGAACACAGCAAGATCCCAGCTCTCTCTCTCTCTCTCTCTCTCTCTCTCTCTCTCTCTCTCTCTCTGTGTGTGTGTGTGTGTGTGTGTGTGTGTGTGTGTGTGTCTACACTGAGGCTGGAAGAGGGTGCTAGATCCCTTCGAGCTGAAGCTATAAGCATTATAGACAGTCTATTGTCGGTGCTGGGATCTGAATTCCCATTGACATGACTGAGCAGCCAACACTTTTAACCCGTAAGCCTCCTTCCTCTTCAGCCCTAGGAATTTTTTCAGATTGGCCTTCTGTTAGCTTTTTGTCAATGACAAAAAAACGACTTAAAGGAGAAAGAAAGATTTGTTTGGCTTGTAGTTTCAGTCCATAGCTGTTGGCTCCATTATTTTGGCAAAGCTGTTCATCTCGGGGCAGCTGTGAGGCAAAGAGAGAAAGTAAGCGGCAGGGTTCTACTCCCTACTTTAAGGACAGACTCCAACTTCCTTCTACAAGGTCCATCCCTTCAAGGTTCCTCCACCTCCACAGGCTAGGGACTATGAAACCTCTGGGCTTCACTCCAGATCCCAATGCAAGCTCTTCCTGGTATTTCTTAGTTTTGTCTATGGGTATCTCTTTCAGTCCAGTCTTCTTAATTTCATATGATTCTGATTCCATATGGCGAACTGGTCAGCTGTCGGGAAGAAAGGTCCCCGTACTGTATTCCCCTGGCTCTTTAGAGCACCACTCATTTGCTCCTCTACCTATCCTTTAAACTAGACTATCTAACTGGTGGCGTGTTGGGTTAACTATGAAAAACCATTTGGGACTAGAATACTTCAGAACCCTTAATAATAGCTCACACTGCAAAACACCAAAGACAGTCAACACCTGGATGGGACACCATTACTGAAAGTCAAACTATAGCATGGGGAGGAGACGGGGCAGGGAACACTGAGAGGGGTGCAGTGGGGCAACAGGCAAAATTCCAAGGAAATCCAACCCCTGCCCCTCGCTCCTGCGTAGCTCCGTAGTGTTCTATCAGGACGAGAAGAAAAACAACAAAACAGTAACCGCTTTTATTTCAGGGAACACTGCTCTTTATAAACGTGAGCTGAGAATACCTGATATTCCAACCCCAGAAAGGCACTGTGAACTATCCTCAGGTATACAATCTTATTAAACAAGACCTAAAACAAAGCAAGCGCCAGGCGTGCTCGGCATCTGCTCCCTTCCTCTCTGGCCTCTGGTCACCAGGAGGCGCTGCGACCAAATACCCTTCTGCGAAGGTAGAAACGCGCCGAGATAAGTCTTGTCTGCTCCGGGGCCCCGTAGCGAGCCGTCGCGTTCCGGGCTGTCTTTCCGCTTTCTCGCGCTCCCTGCCTCCGCCCGCTGCGCTCTTCCGATCGTTCCCTCCGGCTCCCGTCAGGGGGCGCTGTCTGCGGCGTGGCAGCGGCCGTGGCTGCCGGGCGACGATCTCCCGGCGGGCTGTGCGGCCCGGCTCGGGCTGCTGCAAGTGCCACGTCCCAAGAGCTACGCGGAGTCGCCAAGCGGGCGGTGCGCGAGGCGGAGCAGCGCTGAGCCGGCCGGGTCGTACGGATCGCCCGCCGCCATGGGCTCCTCGCAGAGCGTCGAGATCCCGGGCGGCGGCACCGAGGGCTACCACGTTTTGCGGGTAAGGCCCGGGGGGACGCCGGGGCGGCCAGGCCCGAGTCCGCGGAGCACCCTGGGCGCGGCTGCCGGCGACGTGGCCCGGGACCCACCACCCTGGCTCCTGGCCCTCCGCACGGCCTCGCCGCGCACTGGCCTGAGCTTCAGAGTTAGGAAGAGCAAGGGGCGCCGCCTCCAGAAGGAGCCGGAACCCGTACCTGTGTTCTCGGGGAGGGTGACGGAGCCACAGGCTAAGCGGAGATGTCACGACCGGTGTCGGTTCATCTCGGCTACCCCTGGATGCTTGCAAGGGCCACCTGGACAGGGAAAGGAGCACGAACGGCCTCGGGCTAGATTTGACAGACTTAAATTTAGTTGATTTTTGATAGGACTTTTCCGTTCCGGGTCGCTCCTGACCCTTCCAGATCTCTCCAACATTTCCTGGAGGAGAGGAACTTCCGTTCTTCTTTCTAAGATGAAATAGTCGGGGAGATTGAGGTTTAGGTCCGCGGAGGAGAGTTTCCAAAATAGCCAGGCTTGATGAGGAAACGCAGCGCCAGACACCAGGGGTCAAAGACACATCCGCCTGTGAACGGTCCTTTCCTCGTGGAACCAGGAATGTGGTGACACCTGTGTGAGTGCTAACATGGGCTGTGAACAGAGTGGCCTCAGTCTGCATCGCCATTTAGGGACAATCTTCTCTGAGAGTGTGCTTGCTTACCTTCATTTTCTGCCCTGGGTCGCATGTTCTGAATGAGATAACGTTTTAAAATAGCCCAGATACCTGAACGATAGGACTGTGATTGGTCACCTGGTTGTCGGGATTGTGGTTGTCTCTCCATTCCACTCAAAAGAGACTTTTGAAGCCCTTGTTTTTCCAGGGTGTTTCTTCATATGCCATATTACTTTCCTATTTCCTTCAGCTAACCAAACTCCTAAATCCCACACTAATAGGAAACACAGGAGAAAGAACTGCTTCATCCCGGGTTCGTAGGAAAATTAATGGCGATGCTTTTTCATCTGGTCTGATTCTGAGTTGACTCATGTGAGGTGTATTATCCTGTTACTTGCAGATTCTGAGTGTGGCCATGAACCCTTAGGGAGCTGCAGTATTTTTATTATAATAAACACCCAGGGAAACCTAGTAAGACACATTAGTGTTAATGAGTAGGAAAAAAAAATAGTCTTTAGGGTCTTAGATGGATCTTCATGTCAACAGAACTTCAGTTTAATGAGCTCATTCCTATGGAAGACAGTTGAAGTATGTCGTCTTCATAGGTGTGCTTCGGAGGATTTCTGAGTGCACACATAGTTAGTACAGGTGTGTTATTACTCTCTTCCTTGAGCTTTAGAAATAGTAGGGGCAGCCCCAGTTACCAGTCTGCATCTGGAGCACAAATGTTACAAAATATGAAATCATTGTATAGAGGGTATAAACCAAGGGAGCTTTAGTGATTATGTCATGAAAGCAAATGTTTTTAAGTTTTTAACCCTCTCTCTCCCTGATTTTGCCACTCATTGCCTTACCTCTGTTTTCAGAGAGAAAAAAAGAGTTCTCTCCCTCCTATCCGTTGCTTCCTAAGGCATGGTGGTACGTCCCACTACAGACCCCGATCTTGTGAGCCAATGTGTCTATAGCAGGAAACTTTTGAGATAAACTCACCCATGTTTGAACTGATGTAATTTCACTTTCTGTGGTAACTACCAGTTTGCTGGCCGTTCACTTGTTAGTGGTAAAAACACTATTTGCTCTTCTGATGCCCGTATCTGCTGCTATCTTACAGGAATCCACATAATCAAGTAAACTTGGAGAGATTATTTTCAGTACTTACTGCTCAGCTCTGCTTTACAATCTTTGGGCAATCGGAAACAGACCCAGCAATTACTCTAAGCAGAGTACTTTATCTTCTTAGGTGCTATGAATTTCTGTCTTCCTGTCTGTTCTCTTAGGTGGCGTATACGTGTTTTTTTCTGCCTTCCCGCATGGTTCGGTGCAATTGTGATCCCATTATATATTTACTGTTATCCCCATTGCAGAGGTGACTGACCACGGCAGGGTTTCTCCTGCGGTCATTCAGTGTGTTTTATGCAGAGAAGCATCTCTTCCCACACCTCATCTGCTTTTCTCAGGTTTTTGCTTCTTTGTGTAACTGGTGGAAGCATATGATACCTACTGTGACTGTGATGTTTCCTAACAGGGCCGTGAGGTTCACTGCATTGAGCTTCATAGGAGAATGTGGTTAACTAGCACCTCCTGGTGTTGAGCACGGAGTTTTCTGGTCTTTAATTCTTCAAAGGATATGTTCAGACCCTTAAATTCTTTTTGTTTCACTTGAATTATACATTCCAAAATTACAGACTTAACATTCTGTAAGTACTGATCTTCATTTTACTAAGTTGCTGTGTTTTCTGGTTATCCGTTCTTTATAGAACACTTAAACACATTTCAAGATAAAGTTTCATGAAATTGCACTGTCTAAAGGTAAATACTGCTGGAGTTTTTGTCTTTATTTTCCTGTGCTTTCCTCTACCCCCTATATATATGCCACAAAGGTTTTGAATGCTGTGGCATAATGAAGTTGAGTGTGGGCAAAATATATATTAGAGTGGGGTGTGGTCAACCACACCCATAATCCAGCACTTGTGAGGTAAGGCAGGATTGCCAAAAGTTGAAGACCAAGTTTGAGTACAAAATGAGTTTTAGGCTACTCTTAGTTACAGACTGAGACCCTGTTTAAAATCAAGAACAAATAAAGATAGATTAGTCATACAGCCTAAATAATTAGCAGTTTTATTTCTTGGTAAGTAAATTGGAACTAATTAATTAATCAGAAAGCTGTACTTTCAAGGAAAAGTTTATCAAACACCCTGAATATTTTCAAAAGTTATTTTTTAAAAGTGGGTACTTAGGCCGAAGAGATGGCCCACTGGTTAAAGTCACATACTGCTCTTGGAGAAGACCCGTGTTCAGTTCCCAGCATCTAAATTGGATGGCTCACAAATGCCTATAACTTTAACTGTAAGAGTTATACCTCTGGCCTGTGCAGGCATATGCACATACCACTGCCAAAGTGAACTCTGTAGTACACACCTTTATTCCCAGCACTCTGGAAGCTGAGGCAGGCAGATCTCCGAGTTTAAGCTCAGCCTGGTCCATATTTTGAGTTCCAGACTACTTGTGTCACAGAGTTTAAAGAAATGTTACTTTTAAAATCCAAACAATAGGCTAGAACTATGTATCACTTTTTACAGACAATGTGTCCTTAGGGCTTCTAGGTTTTATAGAAGTACTATAGGCTGCCTCCTACAGTCCCTGTATGTTGAATGCCAGATTCTTGCTTCCATTTGACATTTGTTATTAAGTGAGTCTAACAAAGCCATTCTCAAAAGTTTCATCTTTAGAGTGGTCTCTTAGATGGCCATTATAAATTTTAAAATTCTGGCCTTACATAACACTCTGAGAAAGGAGCTCTCCAAGGACATTGTGGACCCAGCGCTCACACTAGTTTGGGGAAATGCTGTTTTACTCTGTTGACTGATGGGCCATTGATACGCTTTGCATCTCCACTGTAATCAGAAGCCTAACCCAAGCTTGCTGCAGACTCCACAGTAGTTACGTGCTAACTTCAAAGTGCAAAGTGACTGTAAATTAGTCCTGTAGAAAGAACACCTGGACCATTGGGTGGAGCTGCCCTATTTTAGGGGTGCCTCACTGACAAAGAAGCCCTGTTACAGGGGACTACTTTTTTGACAAACTCATAAACAACTGGGCTACTTAATGTTGTTTTCCAAATGTAATTATAATGCTATATAAGCAGGTCCCACCTGCAGATTCTGTCTCCCTCCCCGTTGATTTCTTCAGTTTAACACCAGGAAGCTTTTTAATTCATAAGCATTCTTTGAAATTACGTTCAAATGCAGGACACAGATGATTGCAGCTTCCTACAGCCCCAGATACACAATACATGAACCCAAGGGCACCTTTAAACATTGTATCACTGAACGTAAACTTTCTGTCCAAAGACTCAAGCAAGTTAATCTGGCGGGCTGGGCTCCTCACTGGCCAGATCTCCTGTTCTCCATTACCTGTGACTTTGGTAAAGATTCTGCGAAGTGCTGGTTCCATTGCCTTCGGGGCCAGCGCCACTGACACCACTGTACTTTTTTTTTTTTAAACCGTCTTTAATATTCTACTGAAAGGACTATATCCGCAGGATTCACTAACTTAAAAAAAATGTGAACTGGTAAATACTTGGGAAGTTCAGCATGTGCTTTGCAATCTGACTGCATATTGCGTGGGGAAATGTGATTATCTAGTAAAATGACTTGTTTCTTTAAAAGACACACTCAGAGTGGTTACTTTGAGAGACCGTATACTGCCCTGTTTGCATTGCAACTAAATTTTCTACACTAGGAAAAGGAATAATGCTGGCATTTTTCTTTCTCTTCTTCCCTTCACCCATACACACCTTTTGAAACCATGAAAACATATTTTCAGAAATGGGGAACCACATCGACTAGTGGGCATAGATACCCTGAGAGACTGTTCTGGTAGACCACTAGTGTCTAGTAGACACTGGGGAACTGGATTCCAGCCCCTGATGCTAGCTCGGCTGACAGCCTGTTTGTCTGAAAGTCGACTACAGCAGTGCCTTTGTCACCTTCGTCACTCAGTCCCACAGCACACATTAGACATAAATATTTGAAAACAAGTACTGTTAAATTATAATACATCCTACCCTTCGGTTATCCTGTGCATTAAGTGAGCTATTCCATGACACACTCTGGACTGTGGTAAAGACTCAATGAAGGTTAGCTGGTGGCCTTCTTACCAGCATTACATTATTGCCTAGTTTGTGAGATCCACTCTTGCAGTAGTAATAAACAGTTTCAGCAGTGTTCCTTTCTAATCAACGTGTAGCTACTTTCTGCATGTGTGCCTAGCCCAGTATATGCTGCTATTTGAAACAAGTTTGGAGGGAATTAACAAGGTGACTTGCTAGGCACCTGTGTCCGTGCACAGGCCTGTCAACCTGAGCTTGGTCCTTAGCTCCCACAAGACAGCAGGAGATAAATGACTCCCAGGAACTGTCATCTGATTTCCACACCCATCTTTGTGTGTACATTGCACACTGTCTTATCTGTCTGTCTGTCTCTCTCTCTCTCTCCCCCCTCCTCCCTCTTTTTCATACATGTACAAAAGTAATTAAGTATAAAAGTTAAAGTTTGCTTCAAATCTGATCCTTTAATTCCTGTCCCTAAAGTATATGCATATATAGTATTTGTTGCTTTTAAAGACTTTTCGTTTTTGAAGACATTGTTTGTTTCTTGAAACTCAGGTGAGCACCATTATCTTTCTCATTACTCCGTCCTGCTATGAGTGGATACAGTCATTTGTTCCTAAGAACCCAGGTGGTCAGGGCCGTCTTCTGCATTTGGTGTTCTTCGTGCCTTCCAGCTTCACAGACCGTCTGGTGATGGCCTCACTTCACAGTTAGAGAAGCACAGAGAGGTTAAACTGATGTGCCCAATCACACCGTTAGCTCCCCTTCCTCGAGGAAAGCATCTAACTCAGTATTGGAGCTGGGGGATTGGGTAGTTCTTGCCCCCTCTTCCCAGATCTTTTCTAGAAAGCTAATTTTGCCATGCTTTTCTGCCAATTCCTTCTAGTCATCAAGAGTTGGGGTTGTTTGTTTGCGATGGGATGTGTTTGTATTGGAGCTAAAGTCTCAGCCTTCTAAGTAGTTGGGACAATAGGCAGAGTGCTTCAGCTTAATAAATAACTCATTTCAAGTTGCTTTCTGTGTTATGCATTACATCATGGGACCAGTTGTTAGACGTGAAAGGAGAATTTGTTGGTTAATGAGGCCTAACAGTCTAGCCTGTCACAGAATCGTTACTATACATTTTGTCTTTTATAACCACAGAGCATTTAGGTTTTGGGTTTTTTTTTTTATGTCACATTTGCAAAATCTTGCATTGCTGTGATCATGTAAGCACACACATATAAGGATTTATGTGTGCAGTTGAAGTGAGTCCTCCAGGGCCCATATACATGGAATTATATTCTAGTCTTTTTGAGTCAGGGCCTCACTTTGTAGTTCAGGTTGGATCTCACTAGATAGCCTAGGCCAGCCTCAAATTTGTTGTAATGCCCCTGAATCGGCCTCCTAAGAACAGGACTTACAGGTGGGCCTACCACACTCAAGTGTTTTCTAGCCTTGATTAGTATCTTTTCTGCTTTTAAGTCAGTACAAAAGTGAAAATGTGGGGCTTAAATTGAGAGCCAGGGAACATGGTGGTACAGTTATTCATAGAGATTTTACCTGTGTTTTATAAAGAAGAATCTGTGGTACAGTCTGGCTGGGGAGGTAGTGGTTGCCAAGCACGAGGACCTGAGTTTAATTCCCATTACCCAAGTAGAAAAAAGCTAGGTGTGGTGGCCTGCTTGTAATCCAAGCATTAGAGATGCTAAGATAGGCAGATCCCTGAGACTTGATAGTTCTGGTCAGGGAGAGCCCCTGTCTCAAAAAGAAAGGCAAAAAGTGCCTGAGGAAAGATACCTTAGTTGCCCTCTGACTCCTCAGCCATGAGCACATCCACACACACAAAAGAATCTATATCAGTATCCCTAGCCATCAGAGAAATGCAATTCAGAACTACTTTCAGATACCTCACTCCAGTCAGAATGGCCATCATCAATAAATGTGACAACAAATGTTGGACAGGATGTGGAGAGAAAGGAAGCCTTAGTCACTGCTGGTGGGGGGAACAGTCACTGTGAGAACCTGCTTGGAGATTTCTCAAGAAGTTAAAAACAAATAGCTGTATCACCCAGCTACACTCCTGGACAAATACCCAAAGAACACCAAACTACCATAGAGGTGTTTGCATTCCCATATTTATTGCTGCTTTATTCACTATAGCAAAAGATTGCAATCAACGTATTTGTTTATCAGCAGATGAGTGGATAACGAAAATTTGGTATATGTATGTAAAATGGAATACTACTCTGTTCTTAAAAGTAAGTCAGAAAATTTGCATGAAAGAGAATAGATTTAGAATCTGAGTTTTAAGTGAGGTCACACAATCCCAGAAAGGAAAAAACCGGTTCTCCTCATGCAGAACCTAACCAATAAGATATGTGCATGTGGCTACAGTAACAATATACGTGTGGATACAGTGTATCATGCAGGAGAGAGGACAGGAAAAGTAAACATTAGGATGGAGGATGGAGGACAGAGGACGGACTGATGCAGGTAATGAGCATGCCTGTGAAAGGAGAGCGAGCTCAGTGTGTGTCTAGGTCTAGCTGTTGTGGATTTGCAGTTTGGTGGAGGACCAGCGCATGAAGATATAGACTCAATAGGCTAAGAGATGGCTCAGAGATTAAGGGCACTGACTGCTCATCCAAAGGACCCAGGTTTGATTCCCAGCACCCGCATGGCATCTCACAGGCTCACGAGGCCCAGTGTCCTCTTCAGGCTTCTGCAGACACCAAGCAGAATAGCCATGCACATAAAGCAAACTAATAAGAAAGTTAAAAGTACCTATTTATATTGGCAATAAAACTATGCAATCCAGTGTATAGCTTCTGTTCTGAATGGCCACCCCAACTGAATAGAAGTTCATTTAGTTTCATAGTGTTTTGGTATAGTTAGTTTCTGTTCCTTGTTTTTGGTTTTTGGTTTTGTTTTTTTTTTTAAACTTACCACCTTTTTAAAAATAAGTTTGAAATTTAAACAAGGACAGTGACACAATAATAAGTGTCCCACTTAGCCTGCTGTATCCAGGAAGTCCCCCATGGATCCCTGTCCAGGTGCTTTGTGGTAGCCATTGTGTTTATACGAGCTGCAAAGCATAGAAGTTATGCGTGAAGAGTGCCCAGCTTCACTCAAACTTCTGTTACTGTGAGACTGCCCCTCCTCATCTTCTTCTCCCAGTTGGAGAGCTAAAGAGGAGAAAAGGTTGGTGCTGACTAACACATGAAGTTGAAATGGTTTTTGTTATTATTATCTTTAATATGCATTGGTGTTTTGCTTTGCATATATGCCTGTGTGAGGGTGTCTGATCCCTTGGAATTGGAGTTACAGACAGGTGTGAGCTGCTATGTGGTTGTTGGGAATTGAACCAGGGTCCTCTGGAAGAGCAGCCAGTGCTCTTACCTCTAAGCCATCTTATCTCTCCAGTCCCACGAAGTGGAATTCATAATTCCAGAGAAAAGGAGGTGGGTGTTGTGTTACTCAATCCTAATTGTCACCTAGGAGATTAGAGTACACCTCTAGGTGGCTATCTGGGGCTTCCAATGTGAGTGGGTCCTCTGGACAGTGACTTCATAAGTGCATTACTCCCTGATTAAGTCGTTGTGATGGGATTATCAGAGGTGCTGAAATGTCAGTCTAGCTGGAGGGAGCAGCCATTGAGGTCATGAACTTGAGACTGTGTCCTAGGCTAATCCATTCTAATATCCTCTTTCCTTCTCTGCTTCCTGGCTGCCATGATGTGGCTTGTTCTTCCTGGCTGCCATGGTGTGGCTTGTTCTGCCTGCCCAGTTGACCTCCAGCTCATGAAACTGAGCTGAGCTGAGCCTCTCTCTCTTAGGCTGTTCTGTCAGGTGTTTTGTCTCAGCAAGGAGAAAACCCTGACTACAGAGGCTTTCCTGGGAAGGAATCAGTAAGACAACAGAGGAAGTCAGTGTGCAGGGAGGGAGTGCTTGATTGGTTCAGGGTAAGTTTGGTAAAACTTTAATATGAAGTCAGAAGATAGAAGTTGGAAGTTATAGACCTGAAAGATGGTTCACAAAGCCTAACCACTCGTGTTCAGTCAAAGAAACCCTCGTGGACTGGTCTCACAAGGGGTCCTCTCACTCTCACACACACACCATGACATGCACACACCCACAGTCACATCAGACAAACCCATGTGAAAAGGGAAAATTGAAAGTTATTGTATTTATGACCAGAAACGTCATTGGGCAAACTTAATGTTTTGCAGCTCAAAGCAGCACATTAATGAAAAATAGAATATGCCCTTAAAAATGCCCTTATTATGTCATGAATTTTTTATATGTTTGCTGTTCTGGTTGTCTGTTCAATATTTCTTTCTATCCTAAAATCCTCCCTAACTGGATTTTATGACCTATGGAAACTTCCCACTGTATCTGGACAGTACATTAGGAATTTCTTGTTTTGAAATAAATGACTCAAATTCCAACTTCTAGACATGTTCTGTGGCTGTTGTTGGTATTTTATTTTGGTTTTGGTTTGGTTTGGAAGACAGTTTTGTGTGTCCCAGCCTGGCCTAGACTCACAGTGTAGCTGGGGATGGCTTTGAACCCATGATCCTCCTGTCTCCACTTCCTAGACAGGTTCCACTTTTCAAACTCATTTTAATGTGGTAGAAACGGCTCATTTACAATCTCATAAACTTTGCTGGTTTTTTTTTTTTTTTGGGAGGGATAACAAGATCTAGACCATTCCACCTAGCAACCACTGGTGAGTGTCTCCATGTCTGTATCAAGCTCTTCCCAGCAGCTTGTTGAAAATCCTGTGTTTACTATTGCAAAATGCTGCTGACAGGACTCTGATACAGCTGTCTTTTGTGAGGCTATGCCAGTGCCTGGCAAATACAGACGTGAATGCTCACAGTCATCTATGGGATGGAACACAGGGTCCCTAAAGAAGGAGCTAAAGAAAGTACCCAAGGAGCTAAAGGGGTCTGCAACCCTATAGGAGGATCAACAATATGAACTAACCAGTATCCCCCAGAGCTGTGTCTCTAGCTGCATATGTAGTAGAGGATGGCCTAGTTGGCCATCATTGGGAAGAGAGGCCCCTTGGTCTTACAAAGATTATATGCCCAGGTGCAGGGGAATGCCAGGGCCAGGAAACGGGAGTGGGTGGGTTGGGGAGCAGGGTGGGGGGCAGAGGGTATAGGGGGACTTTCGGGTTAGCATTTGAAATGTAAATGAAGAAAATATCTAATAAAAAAATGAAATGAAGCCGGGCATGGTGGCGCACGCCTTTAATCCCAGCACTCAGGAGGCAGAGGCAGGTGGATTTCTGAGTTCGAGGCCAACCTGGTCTACAAAGTGAGCTCCAGGACAGCCAGGGCTATACAGAGAAACCCTGTCTCAAAAAACCAAAAAAAAAAAAAAAAAAAAAAAATGAAATGAAGAAAAAAATCCCGTGTTTAAAATGTATTGCATCCTCCCCCGCCCCCGCCCCCGCCCCCAGCATCACAGGCCGCACTGCCTTCTGTCTTATTGTGGTAGATGCGTGGTAACCTTTCTCCCAGTGAAGAAACCTCCATGACTATCTACTAAACACGCTCTGCTGAAATGGCCTCTTGTAGTTGCCATGTAGATGCGTGCTATCCAGCCCCATGTGGCTATTTTTAATAAGTTAACTGGAATTTAAGTTGCAGCCCTTAGTTTCATTAGTCAAGAGCTTTGTGGATGTTACTGGTGGCCACTGTATTGGAAGGCACCCATTCAGAGAGCTGTCGTCAGCATGTAGGCTAGAGCTGCCTTTTCTACGATGGAGCTCACAGTAAGTTAGATGATGCAGTAACCTCTTACCACTTTGGCTTATTACTCTGTTGATGCTGGAGGTCACACATGTGAATTGTGTGAAGTAAGTGTTCTGTGAAGAATGAACAAGAACAAAGTTTTATAGTTTGTTTTGTAGCTTTTACACTGACTGCTCAGAGGTTTTTTTTTTTGTTTTTTTTTTTTTTTGTTTTTTTTTTTAAACAAACAAATTTCAGGTTTTCACACTTTCCATGAAGTGGACATGCTCTCAGATTACAATTTCATTTCTCTTTTTCAGGTAGAGGAAAATTGCCTTAGGCCATTACATTAAGAGTCCCTGTAATGCATGGCTTGGTGAATTTTTACAAACAGTCCTTGAACAGCAGCCTCCTTCCAGTCGCACCCCACCCACTCCTATCCCTCCCAAGTGTGAATTCTGTCTGCTACACTGGTTTGTAGCAATGGCAATTAGTTGGCCTATTCTTGGAATTTATGGTAATATATACTCATTTCTATATGTCTTCTTTGCCTCGAATGTTGCTTTATCTAGATTGTGTTTTATTAATATACTTAGTACTGTTGAAAATATGCCAGATTTTCTTAGTCTGCTGTTGATAGGCATTTGTACAAGCTTTCGTTTGGGTCTAAAACAAATGTGCACTGCCAGGAACACCATCCTGCTCCTTTTGGAGAACATTTTCATACCTGTTTCTGTGGTAACACACTTTTAAGAGTGGAATATTGGGTCAAAAGGTATACATATTTTCAATATTAATAAATACTGCCAAATTGCTATTTGGAGCCCCACTAGCAGTGCTTGGGCTTTCTGAATGTGCACCCTCATTCACCATCCGTGGTTTCTATCTTTCTCGTTTATGGCTTAAAGTTATGTCAGCTCTAGCTGGGGGTAGTGGCACATGTCTCTAATCCCAGCCTTGGGCTATTCCAGGCCAGTCAGTCAAGCCTACACAGTGAGATTCTGTCTCAAAACAAAACAACTGTCTCCGTCTAATCTAAAGCTCTTATCTTTTATTACACATTTTAAACAATCTTAAAATTTCAAATTTAACCTATTTATCTTAAATTACTATAGTATAATATTTGACCCTATAATAAGTGTCAAATGGTCTTTGGAATCAGGGACATACAGTTTTTGTTTTGTTTTGATTAAGGTAGGCTTGAAAGAAGCAAAAGATAAGTCGAGGCCTTAGAAAGAACAGCGAGTGCTGAAATAGTCACCGGCTGCTGGTGAGTCTCGTGAGTGGATAAGATTGCACGAGGAGCCTACCCATGTAGAATGTCCATGCTACATTCTAAACCTTGTAGGCCTTCTTTTCTGTACTGCGACAAATGGAATACTAACTAGAGATGGATTTTCAGAGCTCCCTCTGCTGGTGTCCTAGCCATAATTAAGATATCTTCTTGCTTTAATTTGTGCTGGGCTCTAATGGTGTATGATAAATTTGAGAAAGAAATTAATTTCAAGGTCCATTAAAAGCAGATGAAATAGATGTTTGTAGCAAATGAAATGGAAAAATAGAAAGGGTTGTTTATTTCTTTTAGAATTCAGACTGAGCTTTGAGTCTCTTGAGTTACAGGGAGGATACTTGTGATGGTATTGGAGGCTTTCCATTTCAAACAGTACTTTATACTTTATTACACTGAGGGGGGTAGGGCAGCATGCTAGGAATCGATGCAGACTCACCTTTGCAAGTTGATGATAGTCCAAAAGCACTCTCCCTGGCTCTTTTTAACTAAAAGAGCAACTTTTCAGGGAAGAAGCCCCAAATTCATCAGTAAACTGGTTGGGTTCTAGATAATGCTACCAGTGGCCATTTAGAACCTACATTTAGTTCATTTATATTTAGATAATCAGATTAGGTGTGGACCCAGTTAAAAGAGAAATTATTCTGAAGGGTACCTAAGGGTTGGCTTAACTTTTTATTACCTGGGCAGCTCACATCTAACTGATAGCTACTTGTGGCGGGGTCCGTGACTAGTAGATGTGGCTTCACCCTCTTTCTAACTATAACTGGATCTGTTTGGTTTGATTTGGACAGAATCTCTCTGCTGTGTAGCTTGTCCTGGCATGTGCCACATGCTCCAGGAAGTCCCCTCTGCCTGTTAGAGTTGCTATTTGAGGAGAAATCTATTGGATATTTTGACTTTTAGCTGTTTTGATAGTACATACAATGGAACGTACATTTTCCACTTAAGAAAACTGAAGAATGTACTCTGATTGCTTTTGTACTAGAACACCCTTGGGGCTGGAGAGATGCCTCAGTGGTTAAGACCATATTCTGTTCTCACAGAGGACTGAGTTCAGTTTTCAGCACCCACACTGGGCAGCTCACAACAACCCTGTAACTCTAGCTTCAAGGATCTAATACTCTCTTCTGGCTTCTGCAGACACCTACATTTATTATGCATGCCATACACAGACATATACATGTAAAATGTAAGTAAAAATTAAATTGTATTTTATTTCTTGGGATACTCTCACTAGTAGGTCCAGCTGGCCTAGAACTTGATATGTAGACCAGGCTAGGCTCAAACTCCTACAGATCTGCCTACCTCTGCCTCCTCAGAGCTAGGACTAAAGGTGTGCACCACTATACCACCCACATCCCTCAAAAAAATCTTATAAAGAAATAACTAATTAATGAGACCCTTTGATACTTTTTTATTAGAACTATCATCTTTAGATAATTGTTTCCTTTGATATTTAAATTATTTATAAAAAGAGTTTATAGTGGGGGGGGGATCACTGAAATGGACAAAGAATTAGATATCTAGGAAAGATGGAAGACCCATCCATGGCGAAAGTGAAAATAACATTTTGCAAACAACTCTCTTCATGGGCCTAGACTGCAAGGCCACTATCGACTCTGGTCAGGCGTCGTACGGTGCCTCCAGGTCCTCCCTTCCCTTGTTAGCCCTGCTTAGATACTTGCCCTCCTGCCTTCCCGCCCTCTCCTCTCAGTGGCTTTAGTGGACAAGAAGCTGACATCTTAGGGAGACTACTCTCCATTTCCCTCTTTATGTCCCTCTAGAGCTTCCTCAGATTTAATCCAAAATTTACAAGGAAACATAATAAAGCAGAAAAAAAAGTTAAATGCAGTAAACACTGAAATTTTTCATCTTTGTAATGAAGCATTACTTACTGAGCAAAATAAAAATACTTAGTTTTGTTGTTTAGGGCTAATGATACTAAAGTAAATTTAAACAAACAAACAAAGGCTGGGTGCTGGAGACACAGGCCTTTAATCCCAGCACTTAGGAAGCAGAGGCAATTTGATCTCTGAGTTCTAGGCCAGCCTGATCTACAGAACAAGTTTCATCCAGGGCTATAGCAAAAAAAGAGCTGTCTCAAAACACAAAAAAGGAAAGAAACATTGACCCAAAAAGTACAGTACAATTTTGAATGTTCTTCTCGGAATATCTAGTTTCATATGCATATAAATATGTATGAACTGCACTCTGCATAGCCTCAGAATTGCCCTTAGAGTCGTGTGGTCTAAAGCTGGATGGGGTGGTTCATCCCTGTAACTCCAGAACTCAGGGAGACTTAGATGGCTAACAGTTCCAGCCTGGACTACTAAAAATTAGTGCAAGCCTCATTTTTAGGGTAGTTTTGATAGTGTAAACAACCTCAAGCAAAATACAAATTCCTTATTGGGCCGGGTATGATGGCAGACACCTTTGTCCCAGCACAAGGGTCCCTGAGAATGAGGCCAGCCTGGTCTACAGAGGAAGGTCCTGTCCAAAACAATAATGACAAAAGTCACAAGCAAAAGTCTTTTGGAAAAGCGTGGAAAATTAATTGTTTCCACTTGGGGTTTGTAGGTTACATTTCTCTCACTGGCGTTAGTGTTCCTATGAGTGGAGAAAGTTTGGTAGACAATGTTGATCCACTTTACCTCTTCCCCTTGAGAGCGTCCTCTCTCTGCTAGCCCCAGATCGCTTAAGTTTGTGATTAGAGGCCTGTGCACCGCTCTGTGCTCCTTGCTTCTCCTCTGCAAGGTTAGCAGGCTGCCCTGGCATTGCTCCTTTGTTGGTGTTGAGCTGAGTGGTGCCTGAGAAATAAATGCTGGCATGTGTCTCAGCACTGGTTGTCTGCTGATTTGGGGACCTCCCATTCTGCACCCTCTGCCCCCACCTCTGATTTCATTTTCAATTTCAAATATTTCTTTTACAGGTACAGGAAAACTCCCCAGGACACAGAGCTGGACTGGAGCCTTTCTTTGATTTTATTGTTTCTATTAACGGTTCAAGATTAGTAAGTTCAACCTTTTATAATTTTGTACATAGAACTTTTTAGAACTTCTTCAAAGTGGAATTTTAAAATTTTTCTAGGTTAGGTGTGTATCAATTACCATTTAGAAATAATTATGTTGGGAGCTACTAAGATTTCTCATTTGGTAAATGCCCTTGCCACAGAAGTCTCAGGACCTGAATTCAATCTCTGAAACACATGCAAAGAGAGTGAGAAAATTGACTCAAGAATTTCTTCCTACCTCCAGATATGTACTACAGAACATGAGTGCCAGCTCTTGTGTGCTCTCACATTCCCCCCACCCCCCTCACCCCCCTCACATACACACACACACACAATCAGGTGTACACATAATATATTTAAATTTTATTTGTTTTGTTTCTTCAGGCAGGGTCTCACTATATAGCCCAGAACTTGCTCTGTAGACCAGGCTGGCCTGAAACTCAGAGATTGATTTGCCTCTATGTCCTGAATCCTGGAATCAAAAGTGTGCACCCTTGTGCCCAGCATATTTAAATTCTTAAGAGGATAATGCTAATAAACATTAAAGTCTCACATCATCTTAGAGAAGTAGAATCGCTTCAGATTTGAACTTCATATATTAAAGTTTGATTTTTTTTTTTTTAGACTATTGGCAAATGGACTAGGAAAATGGGGCTTCCCTGACAGTTTTCATGGATCCAAGTCCCATGAAACATAAATTTATTGGAACAACAAAAAAAGTTGTTCTCAAAGAAAGAAAGAGTTATTCTTTAAAAGCTGCTTTTTCTAAACTGTCTTCAGTTTACTACTGATGTAATCTGTTAAAAAAGAAATTATGTAATTTCCACAAAGGGAATTTTTAAAACAGTATCTATTTGGCTGGCTTTGTTTTATAATGGTCTTATTAAGTTTGTGCTCATACTTTGTCTTGTTTCTGACATCATGGCCTTTGGTTACACAGTACAGTAACATTATTTACAACCTTTCCCTTTTAGCCCTAATAAACAACAGAACATAGATTAGAAAGGTCTAAAATTAGACTTTAAGGTCAACACATAATTTAGATTTTAAAAGCAAAGTCATTGTAACTTTGTTAGATTTAGATGCAACTTCTTACAGGATATTTTGTTGCTTGATCACCCCAGTGTTGGCCTGGTATTCTATGATTAGATATTAGAAAAAGCAGTCTGATTGGATAATTGAGAGTTCTTAATTTCCAAACATCCTTTTACTTGGAGAAATATTTGACTGTCAATACAACTTTAGCCTGATGAGTGTATATTTATACTGATTATTAAATTATTTTATGAGATGCTTAAACTAATAATTAGCATTATTTTTAATTATTAAAGACTATGATTTCTCTGTTTTTAGAATAAAGACAATGACACTCTGAAGGATCTGCTGAAAGCCAACGTTGAGAAGCCTGTAAAAATGCTCATCTACAGCAGCAAAACCCTGGAGCTGCGGGAGGCCTCGGTCACACCGAGCAACTTGTGGGGCGGCCAGGGCTTGTTGGGGGTTAGCATTCGTTTCTGCAGCTTTGACGGGGCCAACGAAAACGTTTGGCATGTGCTGGTAGGTACTGACCATGAACTGCTCCTGGGGGTGTAAGCGTAGTGTAGAAAGCAGGAGAGCTCTGTCGTCTCCAGATTGGGAAGGCTGTAGCGATTAAGGATTGTATTCTATTATGGAGACACTATGTTTTTTTCATTTCTGAAAGATCAGTATCCATTGCCATTTAGGTATGGATTAGTTTTTAATTCAAGGAAGAAAAGCCAAAGAGCTGATAGTGCAGATAACCATAGAAATATTTTAAGTATCAAATATTATATAGTTTTTGTGGTTGGAAATGTAAATACATATATTCTCCAGTCCCTTAAATCTGACATTTCTAGTGTGGGATATTGGGGGTTCTTCAGACGCTATAGCTCCGAGCTGTCACTCTTAACGCGCCGAGAGTTGCTTTCTGTGGTTGAGTTGGGGTGTGTCTGTCGTCCTAGGAAGTGGAATCCAATTCCCCAGCAGCGCTGGCAGGATTGAGACCTCACAGTGATTACATCATTGGAGCTGATACCGTCATGAATGAGGTAATTAAAGCACTGCCTGGTAAGGAACTGTGTAGGTAGTTACTGTGTCTGGTAGTAGTCAGAGTGACATTGCCTCTCCGCTGTTGAAGTTCAGGATCTTTGCAGGATCCCTTCTGTCTGAGGATCTTAACGGGAACGTCTGAACTTGTCTGCATAAGGATGGCCGTGAGGAAACCATGGGATCCTTGCACAGCTTCTTTGTGTGATGCAGAGAGAGACAGCTTTAGAGTACCTCTAGCAAGGCTCATTTCTCATTGGTTGCACTTGTCCATCATGCACCGCTGCAGAGTCTCCCTTAGCTCAGCTGTGGTAGTCCGATCCTTTCCTCAGCCGTCAGCTAGTGCAAGTACATACAAAATCGAAATAGAGGAAAATAAGGCACCTGAGTAGCCAGGCTCTGGAGCAGAGCTCACAGTGAACACATGAGACTCTGGAGCTGGCCAGAGGCTGGCGTCTAGTGAACAAGCTTGAATTAATATGGACTTTGGATTAGACTCTGCTTGGTCAGTTGGTACTAAGTAGTGACTTTCATGCTAAGGTAGGGCCTTGAGGCTGAATTCTATTTTTTTTTCCCCCCTTGGTTTTTCTCTGTGTAGCCCTGGCTATCCTGGAACTCACTTGGTAGACCAGGCTGCCCTCGAACTCAGAAATCCTCCTGCCTCTGCCTCCCGAGTGCTGGGATTAAAGGCGTGCATCACCACTGCCCGGCGAGGCTGAGTTCTTTTCGGAAGCTTCTCGGTTGATTCTGAAGGGAGCCAGCTTGGAGGCCCAGTGTTCTCACATACAGGATCTTAAGGTTTTTCTTTATGATGTACAGTCTGAAGACCTGTTCAGCCTTATTGAGACCCACGAAGCAAAGCCCCTGAAGCTCTACGTGTACAACACAGACACAGACAACTGCAGAGAAGTGATCATCACACCAAACTCTGCATGGGGCGGAGAAGGCAGGTACGATCCTTCACAGTGAAATTATGACTGCTTAGTCTTAGCAGTCAGAGATGTGTTACAACTTTTATCTTACTACGTTATAAAAGAATGCTTTTGTTTTTAAATGACATCTTGATTTAAGAAAAAAAACAGAAAAAAAATGATGTAGAATATTGAAGTTAACAATACATTTTTTAAAGGTGCATGCCTAGGGAAAATCGCACCTATTTTATAGCCCATTTGTTTTGCTTTGCTCTGCTCTTCTTGGCCTAAGAGCCAACTGCCTTTCTGATTTGAGAAATTGTCGATTGTAAATCATAGTTAAGAAAAGCCTATGCAGAATTAAACTTCACACATATTCTCACCTCTGCTCCAATGTATGGTTTCCTTGCTTCCTAGAGCAAGGAAGGACTCCACATGGACTCATAGCCTCACAGCGTTTGTATTTCACTACCTAAGGTTCTGGAGTGAAATGTGTTTAACCACCAGAATTCTGAGTCGTTGCAAGTCAAGGAAAGTAAGATAGGGTGTCTTTCGAGCCTCTGGGCTGCCTGTGGCAGCCCTTGATCATGTTACCATTGTCTCCTGTCCAGCTTATTGCACCCAGAAGTAAAGACTTCTCAAGGCATTCCTAATTGATCCACCTCAGGGGTAGATTGTGTGCCTGGTGAGTACAGAGCCCTGGCTTTGATCCCCAGCACTGTATAAAACCAGACATTATATACATACAGCCCTCTAATCACAGCATTCAGGAAGTAGAAGCGGAAGGGCAGCAAGTTGAAGAGCATCTTGAACCACGTAAGACACTGTCTCAAAAATAACCCCCTTTAGAAGGACTGCCTCATAAACTTAATTTGCAAAGAAGCGTCTGTACTGCATTTGGGGGCACATTTTTGATTCACAGCACAGAAAGGCCCTCTCCCAGTGTGTTTTTGTTTTCGTTTTCTTTCTCTGGCTGTGATACAATACCCTGGCAGAGAGCGGCTTGTGGGGAGACAGCTGTTACCTTAGCTCACAAGTTCAGGTTGCAGGCCATCACTGTGGCAGGAGCTTGAGACATCGAGTCATAGCAAGAAAGTGAAGATGTGTGCTCAGTACTCTGCTAGTTTTCTCTGCTCTGACACAGGACAGGGACCCAGACCAAGGGATGGACTGGGCTTTCTGCATCAATCCCCACAGCTACACCACAGGCCACCCTGATCTGGACAGAACCTCACCGAGACTGTGCACACTGTGGAAGAATAGACAAGTCAGATTAGCGCCGCAGACTGCAGTGAGATGGAGCATGGGTCACAGAAACGAAATAGCTTTATACAGTGAGTCCCTGCAGCAGAGACATCACTTGTTCTTTCAGGGTTTCTTTTTTCTTTTTTTTTTTTTTTTAAGGAATTATATGTTTATTTTATATGAGTACATTCAGCCACACAAGAGGCGGGCATCAGATCCCATTGCAGATGGTTGTGAGCCACCATGTGGTTGCTGGGAATTGAACTCAGGACCTCTGGAAGAGCAGTCAGTGCTCTGACTGAGCCATCTCTCCAGCCCTTTGATCTTTCATGTTTAATGACATTGACTGTATACTGTACATCAGAGCCCTTCTGTTGTAAACATCTACCTATCGTTCCTTTCCTTTGAAGACTTTCTGCTTTTATATGGTTTAATACCATTTATGGGCATCTCTTTAGACAGTTCCTTTTTGGCCATTTTCTAAGTGTGCCCTGCCTGTGCACTCAGGATCTCGGCCTCTTGTCCTTCATTCCTCAGGAGCTGACCAGGTGTTACTCAGCCACTCTTCATTTCAAGCCTCTCTTGAATTTGCAGCAGATTTTGTTGTTGCTTCAAGCTCTTTCTCTGTCATTACCTAGTTATTTTGAATAGCAGGCACTTCGTAAGCCAGTAGGGTGGTGCCCACCCCAGTGCTGAGAAAGTTGATATAGCAGGATGGAATCCAAGTTTAAGATCAGCCTGGGCTACATAGCAAAACCCTGTTGTTCCCATCAAACACTATCCCCCAGCAAAAAACAAAACAAAACAAAACAAACAACCATCACAAAACTCCTTGCTTTAAAATGTGATTATGCCAAAAGGCGATCATTCATCAATATAGATGACTTTATCTTTCTTCCATTAATTTTGAGAGAAAGTGTAGCTTTGATATGAGAAAATGGAAGTGTAATTTTGAAATACAAAGCATCACTGTGAAAATCAGATTTGGATAAGGAAGAACTGAAGTTGGATACTGCCCACTCCACCAGCTTTTGGTAGTAGTGGGGCCAACAGAGATACCATGTGTGCCTTGGCAAAGGAGAGAGATGGAGGAATCCGTGCATAGTGGCTCTGAAAGTGCCAGGTGCCAGGGAAAGATGAGATTGTGGTGGAAGCAGATTGGAACCTTACCTTGTCAATGACCGTAAATGCAGTGGTCCAGATTTGGCTTACTTTCAGCTATAAGACTCAACTTATATAAGCTGTAAGATAAGTAAGCATTCATTGACCCCACAGTGCAGAAAAGAGCTGTCACCACATTCATATGGATTCGTGCTTGTCCCTAGAGACAGCTAAAGACCCAGGTGCAGAAAAAAGCATTCCACTGATAAAAGAACGAGCCTATTTTTTAGTTTTCGTGTTACTTCCAAGATTTTCAGCTCTGGGCAGAAGCTGATCGGCTGACTTGGGCCATGAGTTGCTTTGTTTGATTGGCAGAGTAAAGCACTGCACTCAGGACAGCAGGACTTCCCCAGAGGAAGAGGAAGAAGTGAGCCAGCAGCCTGGAAAGAAGCAGTGTGCTCACATCTGTTAGAAAGGTGCCTCTCCTAACAGTGCAGGAACAAAAGGAAGAAACTGTCATCAAATATATAAATCTGGTTTATGCTGTACTCATCAAATGATATCATCATATAGATGTGTGTAGAGATCTTCAGTGGGCAGGCAGGCAGGGTGTGATTTATGCAGTAGGTAATAATTAGGCTCTGCCTAGTACCGGAAACTGTTAAGGTAATAAAAAGCAAAGACTGTTCCTACTCGCCTTAATATTTTATTAGGGAACAGATAGTAAAAGTAAACATGCCATGTGCTGAATGGTGATAAATGTTTGAAGAAAACACAAGAACTAAGAGAAGTGCCCAGAGTGGACTTACAGTGTTATATGTAGGGTGGAGCCCAGAGACCTCTGGGAAGATGGCATTATTTAAAAGAATGAAATGCAGATGAAGACATGAGGATCAGGAGTCCAGACTACATGAGACCATGTCTCAAGAAAACCCAAAGGAGTGGGAGGAAATACATGGGCGTATATGTTTTAAAACCTCAAAGAAATGAATTTGTGTTTTATAACAATAAGAAAAATGTTTTTTAGCCTTGGATGTGGCATTGGCTATGGTTATTTGCACCGAATACCTACACGCCCCTTTGAAGAAGGAAAGAAGATTTCCCTTCCAGGACAAATGACTGGTACCCCCATTACTCCTCTTAAGGATGGGTTTACAGAGGTAAGATGTGTGGAAACCTATGTAGGTGGCTCTAGCTGAAACATTCAGTGCTGAGTTGTGCAATAAGCATCATATTGAATTTGAGGTTCCTGTACATCCGAGGGAGGTGTGTGCTGGCTGGCCTTTAGCAAACAGAGGACTGAGTATTCAGATTTGAGATCATCAGTACAGAGGACAGTTTAGACCAGTGGAAGGTGCTGAAAATGGTCACAGGGTTGTGTGGCTTGCAGGGTTAAAAACAGTTCTTAGGAAGGCATCCCAGGTGCTTGCTTCTCCTGTCTACTTGGCCACCTAAAAACCACACACCAGAAAAGATATAAAGGTGGGGCTAGGTTTTGGTGGTGGAATGTGTGTGTGTGTGCGCGCATATGGATGAGTGTCCCCAAGGAGGCCAGAAAAGAGAATTGGAGCCCTTGAAGTTAGTTATGTACAGTTGTGAACTGCACAGTCTGGGTGCAGGGAAGCAAACTCAGGTCTTCTGTAGTGCTGGCTGCTGTTTTCTCTCCAGACCCCAGCCATATTGTCTTAATCCAGCCTTCCCTACTTCCAGAGGAAGTGCAGCTTCTGAGAAATGTCTCCTTTCCTTAATTACTCTCTGTGCCTATAAGGCCTGGGGCCAGAGCCCAGGTAGTTCCACCCTCTTCCACCCAGTAATTAGTGGCGACTACCTAGAGAGGTCAGTATGTGAAGACCGTAGTGTCACATGGCAGCCAGGGAAAGGACAGAATATGATAAGAGAACGCAGAGAGTCATAGGGGATTAGAAGTGACACAGAATATAGGGACTCTAGAGTGTCTAGAGAGCAGGTTCCTGAAAGGTGGAGGCATTGTCAGGGAGAGAGAAGTGATACATTTGAGGAGGTCAGAGCCTTGAGATTGGAGAAATGAATATTTTAATGGTTTCTCAACTAATTCATAAGTAATTTTCCACCCACCCCCTTTTTTTGCTAGGTCCAGCTGTCTTCAGTCAGTCCTCCATCTTTGTCACCACCAGGAACTACAGGAGTTGAGCAGAGTCTGTCTGGACTCTCCATTAGCTCGGCACCACCAGCTGTCAGCAATGTTCTCAGTACAGGTATGTAGAGCCGTGCTCACCTAGACGGCTTTACCCACACTCTACCCCGTGCAGGTCTTCTGTTTTGGTTAATGTTGTCTTTAACAGCTATATGGAGAGAGAATGTCCATTCCATCCAACTCACCCACTTCAAGTGGCTTTTAGTTATTCACAGAGTTATACAACTAACTTCATTGCCCCAAACTCCAGAGAAACCCCCCACTCATCTCTAGCCACTCCCTGGCTTCCATAGTCTGCCAGGCTGAAGCAGCTACTAATCTTGCCACCCATTGTGGACATTTCATAGACTGTGTAGTCTTGTGACTGTTTTGTGTTCTTAGCTCAATGTTTTCAAGGATCTTTGATATTGTTGTATACATTAGCAGTTCATTCCTTTTAATTAATAATGTTTTTTTGTTTTGTTTTGTTTTGTTTTGTTTTTCGAGACAGGGTTTCTCTGTATAGCCCTGGCCATCCTGGAACTCACTTTGTAGACTAGGCTGGCCTCGAACTCAGAAATCCGCCTGCCTCTGCCTCCCGAGTGCTGGGATTATTGGCGTGCGCCACCACACCCAGCTAATTAATAATGTTTTATGGTATGACTGTGTTACATTTTCTTACCCATTTATCAACTGAGAGATATTTAGGCTGTTTCTGTTTGGCTTTCTAAGTAAGGCAGCCTGTACCCTTGTGAGCAAGTCTCTGAGTCTGTATGAGGCCACATTTCTGTGGCATGTTTACCCACATGCGTATGGAGTCACTTAGTCCCAACACAGTTCTTTTTTTCCCGTTTGCCATCTCCTGTTTTCTGGTTTCTCCTCTTTATAATGTCTGGAGTTGATTATATAGTGTCCATATTGCAGTCAGAAGCACTAGCCGAATTCTAACATTGTTTACTTAGGAAATATGGGAGGGAGTGTTTGTTTTTTGGTTGGTTGGTTGGTTGGTCGGCTGTTTTTTTGTTTTTGACTCATTTAGCTGTTTGTATTCAGAATTTGCTTATCCCCAACTCTGTTCGGGGTCAGACTGCCCATCAAGAAGCACTGATGGGCACGATGTCTGGAGTCGGTCATCTGGTTTAAACCCTGCCACTTCTCAGAGAGGTCGGGCTGCTCCACAAGGCAGCAGGCCAATCGGCCAAGCCATTCTGATGTAGTGAGAATGAGTCTTGGAGAAATTGACAACTCATTCTGACTGCTCTAGTCACATTACAGTTAAACCTGTACTGTGTTAGATGCACAGGCACCGAGGTCCCTGGAGCTGACGAAATGGCTGCTGGATACTGAAGAGACAAACAGGAATGAAACAATGCTTACTCACAAAAGACTGAATGTTTTCACTGTTGAGTCCATTTAAAAAGACAGTACTAACATGTTCAGTGTAGAACATGAATTTCAGACATGAAAGTGTCAATACCATGACATGTCAGAAGCAGCTTCCTGTTAGAAATGTTTTCCATCCCGACTTCTTGTTCTCAGAGAACTCCACATAGTAATTGTGGACAAAGGAAAGTGTGTTGGTTTTGTAGATGTTTTAGAATATTAAGTGGTGTTAATCAGTGTGAATTTTGTACACAGCACACACTCTCTGCCCTCTCCCACTGCCTTGTGTGATTTTTCTGCAGAAAGTATATTACCACTTAGAAGCCAAGGTTGTTATTGTTTGCTGTGTTTCATTTCTTCCCTCTCCTTCTGAAAGGTTGAATTTCTCTTTCTTCCGACTGACAAGGGCCTCAATGCCTAGAACACTATGAAGCAGACAGTGGGTACCCTCTAGCTAGAATGCCTGAACCCACCAACCATCCCACTCCCTTAAGAATCTGACAACAGGGGTGCTGGGGGGGGGTGGCTCAGCAGTTAGGGCACTGGCTGCTTTTGCAGAGGTCCTGGGTTTGATCTCCAGCACCCACATGGCAGCTCACAACTGTCTGTAACTCCTGTCCCAGGGGGTGCAACATTATTTTCTGGTATCTGAGGATACTATGCACCTATAGTACACAGACATATATGCAGGCAAAACACTCACACACATAAAGTAAATATAATTTTTTTAAAAATCTGATAACAGCAAAGAACACTCTTCTCCAAAAACTGCTAGGAACTTCCCAGGCTGAGTAAAGGCCATTCGTGGCCCTAGGTTACAATCCCTGGCTTAGATTCAGTTAGGTCAGTTAGTGTTTGCGCAGATATTTAAAAAGGAGCCTGCCAGCTCTGGGCAGGGGGTGGACACTCCCGGAGGCAACCCTCTCCAGCCAGCCCCCACTGCGCCCACTGCTGCATTCCCAGCTCTCATTTGCTTGTCCCAGGCTCTGCTTCTTCTTCCTCAGCCATAAACCCATGTAGTCGGCGATCCCGCATTCCAGTAACTAAATGGAACCACCAACCTCGCGGTTGCATATCACAATACCCAGTAAGACTCTTACAGCTTAATTAACCAATCAGATGTATGTATCAATAATATCACAACTTACAAGATGCCAGTACAATAATTCAGAGCCAATTGATAATGATAAAAGCTTTATCCCAATTAGTATAACCTTACGATACCACAACTACTTGTGGCTGGTAAACATCACACGAGGTTCATGCCTGCGGCCATCTTCTGTCTCCCCCTACCCTGGGACGCTCCCTGTATCTTCAGCTCTTAGTTCCGCCTCCCTTTTCCCTGTCCAATCACAGACCTCCTCTGTACTAATGTACAGGGCAGGGAAAATCTTGTGACAAGTTAGTTTTTGGTACAAAAAAATGAGATTTACCCTTTAAAAGGGAAGAAATATCATGTGAAGGGTTTTATTAGGATTTAAGCAAATCTATTTTTATTTTCTTTTTGTAAATTGTTTTTAGATTGTTTTTTAATGTGTATGAGTGTTTTGCCTTCACGTGTATACGTGCACCACACATGCTCCTGCTGCCCTTGGAAGTCAGAGAGGGCGTCAGATGCCCCGGAACTAGAGTTACAGACTGTTGTGAGCCCCGTGTGGGCTGTGGGAACCAAGCCCTCTGGAGGAGCAGCCAGTGCTGAGCCGTCCCTCCAACCTGTCTTCATTTCTTAAAGGCAAGATTTAAGGCAGAAATATAAAATAGTTATAACAATGCTATTGTCTGTTACTACTTAACAAGCACACACTGGTAACTGTGGGGTCCAGAAAAGAGAGGGGTCTCCTGTACTGGACTATGGCAGCCTGAGGTCCTAGAACTCTGGCCAGTGCCGTGACCAGGCTTTCTCTTCTCTGTTCATCTCTTTCTTTTCTTTCCTTCCTTCTCTCCTCCCTCCCCCTCTGCCCTCTTTTGCATGTCCCCAGTTTCCTCAGGAAAGCACTTTGAACACTAGTAAATAAGGCAGCTGCCTAAGGTTGGCTCACCCTGTGAAGAGCGGTTCGCTCCTGTTGCTTATTAAAACATATCCCTGTCTGGCCCAAGCCTGGCTCAGCACGGGGCTTGAGCACCTCTCCCTGGAACACAGATGTGAGCAGCAGATGTGAGGAGACACCCTGCAGCTGGAGCCCAAGTCTAAGCACCAGTTCATTTGTTTGAAACACATGCACGTAGCTTGACGATCAGTGTGTACCGGGTTTTCAATGTGCCTTTGTTTTGACTTCCATCCCTTCTATGAGGTATGGAAGTTTCCACTTGCAGAGTCACATTGGCTCTCTAAAAAGCTTTATATTTGGTATTAACTCAGATTTTGGATTTTCAGTAAAGGGTGTTCAACATGTATTACTATTGTGACAGAAAAACCTCCCACTTGAATAGGTTAGTGCCAGTATATGGGTCTTCATCAGATGGCATCCTGAGGGTCCTTGTTTGTGGAGAATATTTCCACAGCCTCTCTTGGTACAGGTGGGCTGCACTGGGTATGTAGAAGCTAAGGCTAAAGGAAGCCTAGTCCTTCTCTGCACCTCTGGGAATCCAGGTGCTGTTTGTCTGCTGAGACAGCCCTGTGATCACCCTTGTTTCTCAGGCCGCCTTTCACTGTTCCAGGGCAGAGGGGGCTCCAGCAGCCCATGCTTGCGTGTTTGCACGAGCCTGCTCTTGATCTGACCCATCTTAGGGCAGTGACAGATTTCTTGTCCAGGGAGTCTATCCAGGGAAGGCTACACAGTTTTCTTCCCTCACCAGGCTGAGGCTAAGGTGTCTGTCAGGGCCATACATGCATTGGTGAGTTAGCTCTGAAAGGTTATACATAGTAATGATACAGCCAAGAGTTCGGCCATAGTGAAGCCGGAACAGCATCCTCCTGTATGTGATCTCTTCATATCTGGCGGTAGAATTGGTTTAAAATGATTTAATGTGCTTTATTTTAGGCGTACCAACTGTACCATTGTTGCCGCCACAAGTAAACCAGTCCCTTGCTTCTATGCCACCAATGAACCCAGCTACCACATTACCAAGTAAGCAGCAGGCTAAAGACTTGTTTGATAATGGTGTTTGCTCCTGAAACTCTTTGTCTTTTAACCGTCCATTATCACTGCAGAGCTCTGTGACAGAACAAGAGTACTCTCCTTAGCAGGCCAGGAAACAGGTGCCACTTAGCCTGAGACTCCCCAACATCTCACCTTCCCACGCATGTGTGTGTAGGACTTGCTGGAGGCTCTTCTGTGGCCGCCCGGCTAAGGCGGCGCCGTAGTTATTTGTGCATTGAGATGCTCCCGTGTTAAATTGTGTGGATTCTCGGTATTTCCAGTGCAGACTAAGTCCTGTTGTCTAGCTGATATCCGTGAGATGTTACTTGAGTAATGAGTATGTGCGTTGTCAGGGCCTCCCATTACAGGGCTACAGTTGTCAGTGTGCAGATGTAGTCAGCCATGAACTGCGCATGTGCTCACACAGAACGATGGGCAGCACGGTGAGCTGTTAGTGTGTAGGTAGGCGCCTTCTCTCTGGTCCAGGGCCGTGGGAGCGTGTGTTGCTTGTGTAGCATTTGCTGCTTTCACAGCCTGATCCCTCAGACGAGGCAGAGCGCGTTCTGTGAGACTCAGTTGTCGCTCATCAGTGAACCCTGGTGTCGGAATTCTGAAGAGATCCTTTTGTCAGCGTGTGATGACCTGTCTCCTTCCCAGGGGAACGACTTACCTTGTGTTCTTTCTCGCCCTCTGCTCAGGTCTGATGCCTTTGTCAGCAGGGCTGCCTAGCCTCCCCAACCTCCCCAGCCTCTCCAACTTCAACCTCCCTGCTCCGCACATCATGCCAGGGGTCGGTTTGCCAGAGCTCGGGAGCCCGGGTATGTTGCATGCCTTACCCTCCTAAGACATTGCTAATAAAAACATGGATTCAGGAAAGCGAGGCCTCCCGTTCAGTCTTTTCCAGAAAGAGCATCTCAGCTAAACACATTTCAGCTACTTCTAATCAGTATCCATCTTTTATATGGAGAAGAAGAAAGAAGTCCATGACCCGGCCTTCTGCCTCCCTCCCTTTCTCTACACCCTGGTAGGTTTGGCCCCAGGCAGGCTACCATAGGATCAGTGGAGTTGCACTGTGCACTGAATTTGACAGTGTGGTACAGTCACCTAATAAAGATGCTTGAGTCCCCTCTCTTCACTTCCTGTTTAAGGATGCTACCCACAGGAAATGCTGGTGACTGCTCTGTGCAGTCCAGGCCTGGTATTTTTGTTTTTCTGAGATTGGAGGGGCAGGCGGAGTCTCACTGTAGCTGGCCTGGATTAACTTCCTGCCTCAGCCTCTCAAGTGCTAGGACCACAGCTCTGCACTCGGGCCAGCTAAGTGTTCTGGGGGTTGACAGATGGTTTTATAATAGTAACCCAGAGCACCAGCTGCCAGCAGGTGGCTCTCAGGTCATATGCCCAGGTGAAAAGGGAGCAGCAGTCCCCAAGCCTGCTCCTGCTGACGCTCCCTGTGACTGCCCATCATGACACTGCAGTGATCACTCCATACTGAATAGTGGTTGTCATTGTCACACTTCTGACAGGTTTGCATTTTTTACATCTTCAGTGCCAGGGCTGAAGAACAAGGGACCTAGAAAGCCCCAGCTGCACCGACCACACTCCCTGCTTCTTTTCCCTGGGGCCCATATTCTTGGTCCCTCTGTCTTTAAATGCAGCAAGCCTCTAAGGACAGGACAGCTTCTCCAGCCAGTGGTGTCCTGGACATACCCCGTACAATCCGCCTTCCCTTTGCTCTTTCCTCTCTGAAGATCTCCAGAATAACGCACCAAGAGCAGCACAGGCAGTGCGGGGCCTCCCCAGGTGCAGGGCGGCTCCCTTGAGGCAGTGCTGCTGCTCCTCCACAGCTCCTCCTCTTAGCTGACAAGAGGCGCCTTGCCTGGGCAGGATCCTCCTAGCTCACATCCAGCCAGCGCCCTTGAACGCCAGGGAGCACTGCTTCCCATGGCTCTGGAGGGAGCTGTTGTCGCATCGGCAGACTCCTGAGTGCAGGGCTGAGTACACGGAGCTTGGGCCTGGAAAGCTTTTGGCCCCAGCCTCCAGTTAGAGGTCAGCAAAGGTGGCAGTGAGCAAAGAGCTCTGCTTCGGCTGCAGGCTCTCAGGGGCAGGTAGAGGAGCTTGATGGCCGTGCTCTGGTTGCTGGGAGAATATGTGACCTCTGCTGTTTCTATCCTAGGTTTGCCACCTCTTCCCTCCTTGCCTCCCCGAAACTTACCTGGCATTGCACCTCTCCCCATGCTGTCCGACTTCCTCCCGTCATTCCCTTTGGTTCCAGAGGGCTCTTCTGCAGCCAGCGCAGGGGAGCCGCTGTCTTCCCTTCCTGCCATGGGCCCACCTTCTGACCCTGTCATGACTACTGCAAAGGCAGACGCCTCTTCCCTCACTGTGGATGTGACGTCTCCTGCTTCCAAGGTCCCCACCACTGTTGAGGACAGAGTCAGCGACTGCACCCCGGCCGTCGAGAAGCCTGTGTCTGATGCAGATGCTTCAGAGCCTTCTTAACTGGGAACCAATGTTCAGAACCGACGTGGTCTGTTTAGTTAACCACGGGGTCAGGTCTGGAATCGCAAACTACCATTGATTTCATACTAGTGTGTACCGTATCTGTAGGTGTCCTGTACATAATTCTAAGGGGAAACTACGCAAGAGGCTGAGGGCTTGCCTCCCACCACGTCGGGGGGTTACAGCCGAGGAGGGCAATCTGAGAATGTGCTTGTATTTTAAACAACCAAAAAAAGTTGTCATGGGTGGCTTGCTGCCAGGCATCTACTGCCGTTCTGGGAGGTTCATCTTTGGAAGAGAGATGGCGGGGTACCCACTGGGTTCCCTGTACCACTGCTATGCCTTGTGTAAGGAAATGAAATATTTTATGCCTAGTGCCCACATGCAACATTTCTTGTACTTTGTAAGTCGTTTGCAAGAACACAGACCACCTCACTAAACTGTACAAGGAAACAAGAATTTACTGTTGGTCTCTGTGAGTCGCATCTCTATTACGGTTTACACAAAACTCCCAGTTGCAGATGTTTTGTTCCGGTCCATGGCACACTATTAATTGAACATCTTTTTATTCTGCCTGTACACAGATCTTGTTTTGAACTCAGAATTATTCAGACACCATTTTGTAGCTGCTGCTGTTGCTTTAGATGCCTGTGGTAAGATGGCATTTAAAGAGAAAGAGAGGAGCTGCGCTCTGTAGCTACTTAACGGTATCGCGGCAATAAACTCCAGTCGCTTTACGGTCTCCTTGTGTTCTAAGTGGCGAGCGTGTACTTCATGTGTGCCTCACATCTCTCAGGTCAGCCTGTGGTGGGTGTGCTTTTCTAAGTTTCCAAGCGATGCTCCATCGAGTGGGACTGATGTCCTGGGTGACGGAAAAGCATCTGACAGCCCCCTTTGGAAGTAAGGTGGAAGCAGTTTGTTGACTGTTGACCTGGTACTAGCATAAAGATACCCACACCGCAGTGGTGGCCATTGCTGACTCTGCCAGAAACCCAGCCCCTCTCCCAGGATGCATTTATAGAGACACAGGCCTAAAGTCAGTGATGTAGAAATCTCCACAGTCCCAGCACTGGGCATCCCTGAAGCAGTCTGGCAGCTCATGAGCCAAATTGGCAAGTTCCACACTCAGTGAGAGACCTGCAAAAACAGGTGGTTTTTTCTCTCTCTCTCTCTCTCTCTCTCTCTCTCTCTCTCTCTCTCTCTCTCTCTCTCGTGAGAGTCTATGAAGCCCCAGGCTCTGGGGGAGAGAGCCTGGGGGGGTGGGGGGGTGATGGTCAGTGAACTCTACTTGAAGTGCAAAACTGAGTATTCTGTTCAGGAAATCATGAGTCTCTTAAGTGTTGGGGATTAATCCCAGGGCCATGAGCAAGCTGGGTAAATGCTTCCCCAGTGAGCTCCTTAGTTCCAGTCATTTGAGGGCAATGGTAGACCCTGTAGTGGGTTCCAGAAGCACAGATTTAAGACTGTGTCCTGGTCAGTATGCCACTCTCTTTGATAAGCCAAGAAGAAACCTTGTGGGGCCCCAATTTAAGTGCTATAGTCAACAATGGTGGAGCTATGTAACAGCCCCTGGTGGCAGGCGGGGGACACAGTCTTGTTGCTCAGGAAAGCCAGGGCAGTAATGATGTTGGATTGGGCTGGATTAACCTCAGAGATCCTTGAAGTACAGTGATTTAAACAATAAAGTTCATTTCTCCCATTTAGACAAGTTTCCAGCCAGCCAGTGGTGCTGGCAGTACACTTCAATCCTTTAGCTCCAGCACTTGGGAGGCAGAGGCAGGCTGAGTACTGTTTGTGGCCAGCCTGGTCTACAGAACGAGTACTAGGATAGCCAGAGCTACATAGAGAGATCCTGTCTGCTCCATCTGCATGTGTGTCCACCCACAAGGTCATGGCATGGTCTCAGATGACAGGTGGAAACCCAGCCACTATTAGCCAGAAGACAGGCGTTCTTACCCTTTTGAGATCATGGTAGAGAAGTTTGCAACACCATCATAACAAAATCTGCTGACGAGCCATGCAGCCACAGAGAACTGAGGGGGGCTGGGAAATGGAGCCTTTGGTTCTTGTCCACCCACACCCATTAGCGGAGAGTCACTGGGGAAGTCAGCGGGCGTGTACAGTGGAATCACTTGCCAGTATTTGAGGAAAGCAAGACTCTGGAGGGGAAAGCACTGGGAAGGGACAGTGAAGTGACATTTGCAGGGAAGTGTGGCAGTGACTCTGTGTGTGTGTGTGTGTGTGTGTGTGTATGTGTGTGTGTGTGTGTGTGTGAGGGGGGGGGGCGGGAGTGATGGTCAGAAGGTAGCTTATGGGAGTTGGTTCTTTCCCACCAAGTGTGTTCTGAGGATTAAACTCAGTTATGAGACTTAATGGCAAAGTCCTTTATCCGCTGAGCCACCTCACCAGCCAAATTTACCCTCCCTGTTGATTTTTGTCCCTTTTGGGGTTTGCCCATGCTAAAAGGATGACTTCAATTCTTGGTCCAGCTTAGTGAGTAGATGAATGCATTGAGTGAGGGTGATCAGAGCACTCGTGGGTGGCCACTTGTGGCACTCACCCAACCTGCAGGACATGTAATAGCTCCATCTCCTCACCCCAGCAATTGTTCACTGTTGTTATAATCTTGCGGTGGGGCCTGTGGGTTCTTTAGATTTCAGGAACTTCCTCCCTCTTAACCGCTTTTGCTTACTTCCAGATTCTTAGGAGCAAGTGTTTCACTGTGCATGACAATCACCATGTAACACGGAACCCTCCACCCCTTCCGCAGCCCTTAGGTTCTCTCTGCTCCCATTTCCACTGTGTTTCCTGAGTCCAGAGGAAGGCAGTATATATGTTTGGTTATTTTCCTTCACCTGTGACTGAGTATTAGGCCACTGTGCCACAGCAAGTCTCTGGTTAGAGGAGTTTAACCAGTTGAGTCTAGAGTACACCACCCCTTGTGTCTTAGTCAGGGTTTCTATTCCTGGACAAAACATCATGACCAAGAAGCAAGTTGGGAAGGAAAGGGTTTATTCAGCTTACATTTCCACATTGCTGTTCATCACTGAAAGAAGTCAGGACTCTAACTCAAGCAGGTCAGGGAGCAGGAGCTGATGCAGAGGCCACGGAGGGATGTTCTTTACTGGCTTGCTTCCCCTGGCTTGCTCAGCCTGCTCTCTTATAGAACCAAGACTACCAGCCCAGAGATGGTCCCACCCACAAGGGGCCTTTCCCCCCTTGATCACTAATTGAGAAAATGCCTGACAGTAGTTGTATCTCATGGAGGCATTTCCTCAACTGAAGCTCCTTTCTCTGTGATAACTCCAGCTGTGTCAAGTTGACACAAAACTAGCCAGTACACCTTGTACTAAGTCTCCTTCTGTGAGCAGCTGACAGATTGTAGTTATCTATGGATGGAAAAACCAATAGAGGCAATTTGATGTATCTGATGTGACTTCCTCCTCTAAGGAAGACCTTAAGTCCAATGAGAAGGGAGTTAGTCTCACCATCCCAACAGTCGTGCAGCTGTTACACCAGTAGGCACACTTGCCCTGCATGGTAGTCCAGTTCAGCATATATAGCAAAGCAGGACTCTTAGGGACAACTCTCTCCCAGCAGCCCTGCCACAGAGAGGGGGCTCCCAGCTCAGTTACAGCCTTATTTCTCTATGTCCTTCGGCAGCGTTTCCAATAAGGACTTAGCTGCCTAGTGTGGTGTGCACCAACAGTAGTGGTAACAGCCTTATGGTTTGTGGGGCTTAGGGGCCTTCCCTTGTACTGGCAATTTCCTCTAAGCACTTTATGGCTCCTGGAAGTTATTTTCACACTCATACAGAGTGCCTGCCTTTATTTAAACCCCTTCAGTCTGTCTTCACTGGATTTCCACAAGCTTTTACAACCCAGTAAGATACCCGTGGTTTGAATAGGTATGACCCCCCCCCCCCAATCATGTGTTTAAATACTTGGCCCATAGGGAGTGCCACTATTAGGAGGTATGGCCTTTTGGAGAAAGTGTGTCACTATGAGTGAGGGCTTTGAGGTCTCCTATGCTCAAGTTACTCCCAGAGTGGTACACAGTGTCCTGCTGCCTTAGATCAAGATGTAGAACTCTTGCCTCCTCTGGGTACCATGCCTGCCTGCATGCTGCCATGCTTCCTGCCATTGTTAAACCTACTAAGCCTCTGAAACTGTAAGCCAGCCCCAGTGAAGTGTCTTCCTTTATGAGAGTTGTCATGATCATGTCTCTTCTCAGCAATGAAACCCCTAAGACAGCACTAAAGGGTTATCATGATATAAAGAAGTGCTCTCCCAGTGAGCCAGTGACCTCTTTGAAGGCACAACACTGTTCTAGGTTATTCTTGGATGGCTAAGGGGATACTAGAATAGAAATGCTGGCAAGGTCAACTATTGTTTGATCAAAAGAGCAGTGCTGGGTAAGAAAGAAAGCCTGGATGCCAGGCCCCATCCCATTAGCCCCCTCCCCAGCCTCATTTTCCACAGTCATCTTCCATAAGGCGCCGATCCACCTGGCCTCCTGATCCTAGGGCGCTGCTGCCACCCTGGGATTGCTGTGCATCTCTGATGCAGGGATCACACTGTGAACCCTGAGATTGTGTTCTTTATTGGAAAAACCTGTTGCTAGTTATGGTGTGGCTTAGCTTTAGCACACACCTTTAAGCCCTCTAGCTGCAATACCCTTAGTATACACCTGTAATCCCAATGGAGATAAAAATTTGTAGAAGGAAACAGCCACGTTTGAAAGTGATGTTGTGCCCTTCTCGTGAACCTCAAAAAGATCAGAAGATCACCAAGGAGCTGACGCGGTGCTCAAGCGTGAGTGTGGGCCGTGCTGCCGTCTCTGGAGCAGCAGAATGGGAGGGTGTAGCCGAGCTTAAGTACTTATTTGTAGAGGTAAGCAAACAAGGGGGTTTCAAGCCTGGCACACATTTGATGGGGGGGGAGGGGCTGCCTTATGGAATTTTGTTGACCTTAACATAATTAATTGGCTGGTGCTGGAAGCCAAACCACAAACTTGTTCTTTCCTCCTCATTGGTGGTTGTCAGGAAGTGAAGCACCAGGGGCAGGTTTGTTAGCGAGAGTAACCTGGAAACCGGTGCTAGGTGCTAGCTTGTTAGTTAACTGGAGTTTAACCTTTAAGTCAGGTTCTCTAAGATGGAGTCTGAACCCAAGATCTGGTCTCTCAATGTCTAATCGAGAGGCAGACAAAGTGACAAGTCAGAGAAACATTTGACAGAATAGGATGTGACCAGCTCTCAGTGGAACAGAGAGCAAAGTGAGGCTACTGAAGAGAGGGCGGCAGAAGAGGCAGAGGCGGTTTTACTGGGACAGGTTGCAGAAAGAGACCAAGCTAGACACAGGTGAAGGCAGAGTGAGCCAGAGAATGAGAAGGAGCCAGAAGATTAGAACAGACTGCCAGGGTTGGAATGAGGTCAAACAGAGCAATTCAGTGAGAAGCTGAGAGAAGCCAGATGGAATTATTCATCTTGGAGAAGAGTTTTGAGCCAGAACAGTTGAGTTTATTCAGCAGTGAGTCTCAGAGGCTGAAAACATTCTAGGCCTACATAAGATTGCCCAGAGGCCTGAAGCTTCCAGGACTAGGCCTGGGTTATCAGTCAGAGGCAGTAAACCTCCAAGATGACAGTTACAACACCTAATAAAAGATACTTTTACATCTTCCAACCAACGTGGTTAGAAGGAGAACCCAACCTAACTGGAGAAGGACAAAGGCCACCAACGTTGCAGAAAGCAGTGGACATTGGACAGAAATGTCACAGAGGGCATCTGACAGAAAGTTGCAGAGGAAAAATTGGCCCAGGATAGTCTCCAGAGGAAGCATCCATTGTTTGAGTTTATCCGGATGCCCAGAGAGACCTGGAAAAGTCTGAACTGGTAGGAGCCCCAAGCCCAGAGCAAGAGAAGACACAGGACTCTCTGAGACGGAGAATAACAGTAAGCCACCCCCAAAGACAATTTTAGTTTTATAGACAGACTCTTCCTGCATTAAAAAAAAGTGGGAAACTCCATGTCAGATCCCTTGAGAGCAAGGGTAGGACTTGCAGCACTCATTGCAATTTTAACCACTGGAGTAAACCCCTCCCTACTTTCAGCTGTGGTCTTTATATTTTTTCTCTCAAAAAACATTGAAAGAAAATAGTTGTACAACAAGAAACATAGCTACAATAATACACAGGCTCGAGATACAAGAGACAGAGGAAGAAAGAGATTGTGCTTAATTGTGAATCTGTGTTATGTATTGAAATTGATGATGAGGATAGACAGCCCTTGGACAGTGAGTATGAAGCCTGGTTCCTGGGGTGGAGCTGGGTATGCAATGCCTACATGTGCAGTTTATGTGTAGATTCATAAAGATCTAATTGTACCTGGATAAACAGAGTGGGAAATAAGATCAGCTGGCAGACACTGGATTGCAGGGAAAAAAAAAAAAAAAAAAAGCCCTGCTGAATTGGGCCAACCTGTGTACTTTAAAGATTTGTTAACATCAGAATGGAGGTCAGGGAATGTGTTAAAGATTTGATCTGGGTACTCAGAAAGACAGAAACACAGAGAGAAAGCTGATCCCTCTGCTTGGGACAGCTCAGCAAACTGGCTGAAAAATGACAGATCATTCAGCAGCCCTGCAGACTGAAAACCGTGATGCATCCATGATGTTGATGTCGAGGGACACATGATGTCGAGGGACACATGATGAAGGCAGCAGTGATGAGGGATCATTCCATCAGTGGATCTTCCTGAGGACATAACGACAGTTACTGTGGGATGGATGACTGTCTCTGTTGAAATAGTTTTACTGTGGTAGAGATAAAAATCTTTCCTTTTTATTTAGAAAATGTGGAAACATTGCAGGATATTTAACCACACTGTGAACCTCAAGATTGTGTTTACTGGAAAAACCTGTTTCTAGTTGTGGGGCTGAGTACACACCCTTTAATCTCAAACAGTGAAGGTAAAGTTAGTTTGTAAAAGGAAGCACTCACATTTGAAAGTGGCGTCTAATTGAGGGGCAGACAAAGTGATGAATCAGAGAAAGATTTGACAGAATAGGCTAATGCCCAACTCTGACAAGAACAGGGAGAAATAACGAGGAGGGCAGGTTTACCAGGACAGTTGTTCAGAGACAGATTGCAGAGAGAAAGAGCAAGGTAGACACAGGTGAAGACAGAATAGGCCAGAGAATGAGAAGGAGCCAGAAGATTAGAGCAGATTGCCTGGAGTCCAAGCAAAACAAAAACTCAGAGGCAGAGGGAGAAACCAGATTGAATCAGTCAGCTGGGAAAGGAATTGGAGCCAGAACAGCTGAGTTGAACCAGCCAGCCAGAGCTCAGAAAGAACTAGGAAGGGCTGAGTTTATTCAGCAGCAACTCTCAGAGGCTGAAAACATTCTAGGTCTAGGTAAGATTGAACAGAGGCTGGAAGCCTTTGTCTAGGCTAGCAGACAGAGGCAGTAAGCCTCCAAGACAATTACTTCAGGCAAATACAATTTACTGTTACACATCTGTCCATTCCTGATGGCAGTTGGGCCAGCCAGTGCTGCTCAACCCAGCTCAGGGCCATACTCTTGTTTGTCATGTTTGTCTCTAGAGCCAGTGCCTTAGGTTTTGACAGGCTCCCAGCTAGCATCATGGCCCTTGCTGTACTGCACTCAGCCACACCTGGCTGCTTAAAGGAACAATCTCTCCCCGACTATACTTCATGCAGAGGATAAATGCATACTGCATACTCATGAGGTAACTATTCCTAAGTCAAGCTTAATGTTTTTTACCTGTGCTATTTTGTCATTTACTTCTTCTCCTGTTGAATCCAGAAGGTCATTAGCACAGCGTTTGAGTCCCTGTAAGCCATGCCACAGCTGCCTTTGAGCACCCAGACAGCAAAGCTGCTTTGTCCTTTCAACTCACTTTGATTTAATATTTTACAAATCTCATTTACATGGCTGCCCAAATCACATAGGCCTTTCAGAACATCTCCTTTCTTCTACAGTTCAACCCCCCCACCCCCCATGGGGTTCAGTAAGACTCCTGAAGCTCCGAATCCAAGGTCCCTGATGCATCAGTCAGGTCTGGTGAACTGGAAATCAAATGCTGTCCTCATGTTTAATTTCCTCAGTCCATCTGTTCCCCGATGTCCTCCAATCCCTGCTATTATTCATGGGGACCTTAGTCAGTGCTAAGTGTACCCAATGGCTCAGTGATCCACCGGGGACAGAGTCCCCTCGCACTGTGCAGCCTTTGTCTCATGGAGAGGTGAAGACTTGTATTGCTTAGTTTCTCTGATTTCCCTGCACTCAGACTGGTACCTGAGCCCAGCTGGAAGAAGCTCTTTCACACCTCATTTAAAAGTCTTCCTCGGGACTAGGTGAGATGCTCAGTGGTTAAGGGGCCGTGTAACTTTTGCAGAGGACAGGGATTTGATTCTCAACACCAACATGGTGGCTCACAACCATTTATACCTCCAGTCCAGGCTTTCTAGTGGCTCTTTTGAGCTCTATGGGGGCACTAGGGGCACACCTACATGCCATGTAGGCAAACACTCATACACATAAAGAATAGGTCTTTAGAAATGGAGCGGGTGGGTGTTCCTCGATCCAGCAGGTCAGGGTCACATGCTGTGCTGTTCTCTTCCTTCTCTGTACCCCGTGCTTCCCAAGCATCCTGCAAGACATGGCAAAACCCCATCTCATTCTTCCACTTTCCACTTCTGCTGAATCAAAGGCTATTTGCAGTAGGGTGTGGTGCCGAACACCTTTGATCCCAGCAATTGGCAGACAGAGGCAGGTGGATCGCTGTGAGTTTGAGGCCAGCCTTGTCTACATAGAGAAACCCTGTCTCAAACAAAGGCTCTTGCATGTGCCTATCTTTTTACTGTTGCGATCCCTAACACTGCAAGTTCTCTCTGGCAGAAAGCTCAGAGGAAGGCCAAAAAACCATTTTCACAGCCTGCTTATAATTCTATATCCCAAGTGTGTGGGGATTAGAATATATCCCCTAGTCTCTCATCAGTCCTGTACTAAGGCAATGGACCCCATTCATCAAGGAGACATGTGACCACATATTATATAGAACAATGTTTCTCAACCTGTGGGCTTTCACCCCTTTGGAGGTCAAACAACCTTTTCACAGGGGTCACTTAAGGCTGTCAGAAAATAGATATCTGCATTACAAATCATAACAATAGCAAAATATAGAGAGAATAACTTGTGTATTGTATGGATGCATCATCTGTTAATTAAAAATCCTATGGCTGGGCTGGTGAGATGGCTCAGTGGATAGGAACACTAACTGCTCTTTTGAAGGTCCTGAGTTCAAATCCCAGCAACCACATGGTGGCTTACAACCACCCATAATGAGATCTGATGCCCTCTTCTGGCGTGTCTGAAGACTGCTACAGTGTACTTATGTATAATAATAAATAAAACTTTTTTTTTAAAAAAAGCCTATGGCCTATAGCCTATGGCTTAGGCAGTAAATAGGAGGTGAGGCATCAGGAGGCAGAAAGAATCCTGCAATAGAGCAAGGCACAGGAAGATATAAGGGGACGGACACATGGGGCCTGAGCACGGGTGACCAGCCATGTGGCAGAATGTAGGCTAAAGGTTAAAGTAAATGGGTTATCCTTAGTTAGGATTCTAGTCAGAAGAGAGCCTAGCTATATGGTCAAAGTGTTTGTAAATATATTTTGAGTCTGAGTCTTATTTCTGGGAGCATGGGGCTGGGGGGGGGGGAAGAACTTTTACATATAGTGCCCCACGTTGGATGCCATTTGTAAATGAAATTTCTTTAATATAAATGTAGCAGTAGGTTAAACTGGTAGCTGTATTTCTTTACCTTGTGCTTTTCCTCAATAACCTCACAAAGAAACCAAGATTGATTTAAAACTGCACCTCAGTAACTGAGCAGTTAAGTGATGTACTGCTGCGCCTTGTCCACGAGCCCCAAAGGACCAAGCAGGAGCTGACTCTGATGTCATCACACTAGGCTCTCTGTATTCTAAGCTTGAGCTTGGGCTTACTCACCACTGACCCTGACATGGCAGGACAGGTTGGTGAAGCAACCCCAAGCCCTCAACAGGACAAGGTTTTATAGGAAATGGCGAGCAAGCAAAGGGGGTTCTGGCCTGGCAAGCATCTAATTATGTGACTATTGTAAGCCAACAGGTGGGTGTTTGAAGCAAACCTAAGCTTCTGTGCTAATCCTCCCAGCCCCACCCCATGACACTTGCATATTATTGTTGATCTCACTCTTCAGAATTCCAGTGTGTTTCCCCAATCTCTCTCCAGACCTCTTCTTCATGGCTCCAGTCCTCTCTCCATCCATTCTGCTGGTCTGAATCTCCTCCTCTGGTTGACAAATGTCCTGCTCTATTCGCTACTCTGCCCAGCCATTGGGTGACCAGCATTTATTGACAAGGCAGAGAATAAATAGTAGAACTGTTTACACAAATTTGAGACAGGAGATTCTTGGTATAAGCATTACCATGCCTAGTCTGGATTGAAACACGATATGAGGGCAGAGAAATTGTCATTTGAATAACACACGGGTAAACTTTATAGTATATAAAAACATGCCTATAGCAGAATTAGTTATGAAGAAGCAACAAAAATAATTTTGCAGCTGGGGATCACCACACCCTGAGTTGCTGTATGAAAGGGTCAGAGCTTTAGGAGCTCTGGAGGAAGGTGTTCACACTGGCGTCCTCCGGAGGAAGCTCCACTCTCAGATAGCTTAGCCTTGGTTTCCTGTCTTGGCACCGGTGCACTGCAGGGAACACGCAGCCACCACCATACCCACAAAGCACACCATCCCGTATGACAGATGAAAAAGAAGCCACATCAGGACCGCCTCCACAGACGCTCTACACTCACTTGGGCTGGGCGAACACTTCAGCACCCACTGCAGGGGCCTGCAACTTCTCCTCCCAAATTCATTTTGGCTCCCTCAGCCCGTATGGGGGCACTGTGTGACTTTTCCAAGGAAAATGTGAACAAACATCTCTTTGCTCCAGATAGAATAACAATGACAGACCAAAGGGAGTTTCACTTGAATCTATCTTAGGGAACGTGTGAGTTTACCGGGGTCACAGGTTACTTACAGGAACGGCGTGGGGTGGGGTAACTCACAGGTAGCTAGCTACATCAATGAGAAGTCTAGCTCACAATGGGGGCTCATGAAAGCTGAAACCCTGAAGTTTCAGCTCAGCTCAACCTTCAGGCACTAAGAACCCCAGGCTGATCTGCCTAATTGTCAGAAGCAGGCACCCAGGAGACTCCATCCTACCTCAGAGGCCACTTCACAGAAACGTGTGTGAACTGAGAGGAATAGAGAGCCAGGAGCAGGGAGGAGAGGCCCACCACTTTGAGGGAACAGACTCTGGTCACTGAAGAGATCTTAGCTGTGCCTGTGTATCCTCACAGGGGAGCTGCCCAGAATCCAGAAAGCCCCACTGCGCTGCAGCCAAACACCACATACACATGTGTCAACCATCAGGCATTTTCTCCCAGAGTGTGGCCCTCCTTCTCTTTTATGTTGCCTTTTAAGAAAGGGAGCGCCTCCCTCCTCCCTGAAACAAGTTGTTCTATCTCTGGAGTGACAGGCCAGAGAGAGGGCAAAGAGGAAGTTCTCCCGGGTGCTGGGGGGAGCAGGCGGTGAGAACCCCCCCCCCCTCTCTCTCTCTCTCTCTCTCTCTCTCTCTCTCGAGGGCTGATGGTTTGGTCAGCACAGTGCCTGCCTTGCAGGGATGATGAAGTAAGTTTGATGCCCCCCAGGACTTGTGTACAAAAAAAAGCAAAGCATAGCTTTATGTGCATGGTAGTGCACACTTTCAATCTCAGAAT